>NC_087262.1:10612500-10912500 GCF_037042905.1 Lytechinus pictus | reverse complement strand
TTATGAAACGCTTCCATGGACTACAATGTAATATTGATATCTATATAATAATATAATGCATGATAGCATGATCGAGGCGCCGATTATCTAAAGTTGCCTATCAATTATGGCGCACGTACTACCCCTTGCTTTAGCCCCACCTGCTAAAGGTGTTTGGTGCATTCAACGAATTAATCCTGTCGGGTACACATTCACTTCACCCGGGTTGAGTGCAGCACAATATGGGTAAATTTCTTGCCATGGCTGGGATTCGAACCCACGACTCTCTGATTGAAAGACACTAGACAACGCCCCCACATTTTTCTTTTAATGCTTGGCAAGGGGTTCTATATCTCCTTTGAATTCACTGAAATTTTACTTTTGTCCATACAGACTGTAATTAGATATTTATGATCATGGGGGGGGGGGGCTTAAAGCATGCAAAGGGACGGGTCAGATATGTATATAGGAGTGAAAATTACCCATGAATAATATCTCTTTCCGAGCATACATACCCCAGTAAACTGTTAAGTTCATGGGACACATGTATAATCAATTAATTTTCAATTTATTTATAGGCTTATCATGAAAATAAATCGATGTGAAGATCATCAGTTTCATTGGCTTTGTTTTTTATTTTATTTAATCGATTCCATTCAATTGCAAATTAATGAAAGTGTCATTGAAAAAAAATTCCGTCACTGACCGGGGTAATCTGATGTGGAGCAATCAGTGAACTCCTCACAATAGTTACAATGGCGGCACCCGGATTTTTAAACTGGGTGGGGGGGCAAAGGAAAATTTTGGGGGTGCAAAGGCGGACACAAAATTTTTCGTCTGTTTTACATAAGCGCGAAGCGCGAGGTAAGGTTTTAAATATAGACCCCAGTGACTTGAAAAGGGACCTGTTAATGAATTGGTATACAGTGACTCGTGAAGATGTCAATGCGAGTGCAAAGCGCGAACTAATTTTTTTTCATATCCTGAGATGATAACTGGACGTTCTAAGTACTTTTTGTAACCATGAAGAGGATGGGTATTTAACTAAACAGTTACACTAAACAGTTAGCACTTCCGTCTAATTATTAAAAAAAAATAGAATACTAAAAATCCACGATCCCTATCTCCTGAACCTTGGAACTTTTATGTTCCAGCTATCAAAAAACGAATTACCCCCCGCAATTACTTCACTCTTTACCAAAAACACTGACATCCATACATACCCTACAAGACAAGCTATTCAAAATCAATATCATCCCCCTATGACTAGAACCACACTCGCACAGAAAACCATCACTTACACAGGTCCAAAATACTGGAATGGTATTCACCAAAGCCTTAAACAAAATGGAAAATATAAACACCTTCAAAAAACACCTAAAACTTTCATTCCTTAATGAGTACAATGTATTACACATATGAACTGCTTTATCTTTTCCACGATACTGGACTCTCAACCCTATTCCTCTTTCCCCTCCCCTTTCCCCTTTTTCTCTGCTGGACACATAACCGTTTTTTGTTTTTTCCCCCCAGTTTTTAATATTCTCTTCTCCCCCTAATTTATGTAGTCACTGCCCCCCCCCCCCCTTGTTATTCAAACCTATTTTGCCGTTCTTCATATATGGTCAAGATTGTCCTACTTTACTTTTAATTACATATGATTAAGATTACTATAATTTTATCCCAAGGGACTTACCATTACAAGCTTTGCTTTTTAATACGTCCCTCATTTTCATTTTCACATGCTAACTGTAATCTATAATTTGTCTAATTATCAAAATGTGAACAAAAAGAATTATATATACTCCGACTATTTCCTACGAATTTGTTAATTAATTATTGAAGTATTCTTATGACATTTATTCTGTTGTGTACATTCATACACATGTATCTATGTTTGTTATGTTTATTATCAGAAAATAGAAGTGAAATAAACTAAACTTGAAACTGAAAAAAAAAACTGAAATTATGAACAAGCCGCATTATCTCGCGCGGCTAAAATCAATGAAAGCCTTCTGCAGTATGCTATTGAAGATATCATTTATTTATCTCAACCAACAGTCACTACGTTCGCGAAGCGCGAGCGAAATTTTGAAATTTAAAACGGCCAGAAAGATTCAGGCTAAATTTTGTTGTAACAGTTACTGGATGGGAAATTTTCAAAATTTGAAGAGTGGAAAATGCTGCTTTGGAGCACTTTACAGTTTGATTAGGACCTATGATGCTTATGACATTTACTATACATTTTTTCAGTTTCAAAATTCTTGGAGGGTGGGCAACGATCCTAACTGTGGGCAAATGCCCCCTTCCTACTATGGTGCCGCCACTGGTTGACTTTAAGGGTATCTGAGGTGGTAATGTAAGGGCGCCTGCACACAACGCTCGATCAAACTGGTTTTCCCCAGTGGTTTTCCCCCAATGTGTTCATCCTACCAGTCCACCACTATTCACATATTAAAAAATATAACCTCCTTATGTATCCCCTTGTTTTATAACGCATATTGCACCACATCTGCACTTCAAATGCGACAGAAACTGTAACTTGATAATGTAGTATATCGCCTGCGTGCTGAACCATCGTATGTAGGTGAGTATTAACTCCTGCCGCTTCATCATTAAGTAAAATTGAGAAAATTATGCTCTAACAATAATAGCCCTGGATTTTCGCTATAAGTCTAAATTGTTTATTTGGTCAACATTTGTTTTCGAAATTCAGACAGAAAATTTGACATTTTAAGCTGTGTATCTCAATAAACAATTAATGAAAGCGCGAAGCTGACCCGAAACGAAACGTTTTAAGCACTGTTCATACCATGTAAAGAATATTGTGTAATGTCTTTTTTCCTTTCCTTCTATGCGCCCCCCCCCCCCTTCTCGCCCTTTTTCTTCATTTTTTTCCGGACGGGATTGCATTTACTGACGATATCCAGAGTAATGATAATAATTCTTATACTTGCTTATAAAATAATAGCGCTTAACACTTAGTTTATCAGAAGTCTCTAAGCGTTCCTAAGTAATGCAGGATATATCTTGGATTTAGCAGAATAGTTGTTCATTTCAAAGAATAAATTCCAACCAGGCTCACCTGGGTTGAGTGCAGCACAATGTGGGTGGGGATGGGGAGTGTAAAACCCCACACCCCTTTTAGATATATGGCCCTGGCGCCATATTGATCTTATGAACTTTATTACTTGAGATTGAGAGGCGCCAAGTTGTCCCGAAAGTATTCGATCTTAAACTCGGGGAGGGGGGGGGTGCAAAATAGGCTTATGGTCTTAAAATTAGGAGCGTGATTTTAGATTTGAGGAGCGCCAAATTGACCTGAAAGGGTTTTTCTTGGGGGGGGGTGATGCGCTATTCGATTAACTCGAGAAGGGCTCCAAAATGGTCTTAAAATTTGATATAGTTCTTACGGGGCGACGAAGGATGTTGATCTTCGGAAAGTGGGGGGGGGGGTGAAGGGAGTATCAAGTCGACCCCAACATCAGGCGGCACCAAATTCTTCTTAAAAATAGGAGTACCAAATTAACCTAAAACCTAGGGGTGCAGTGGCGTACCGTGGGTCACGGCATTGGGGGGCACCAGCAAAATTTTTGAGTCACTTAGTGAGCGCGCTCAGTTGCCAGGTATACTGACCTAATAGAGACACTGATTTTAAGGACAATGCCATTGAACGGATAAATGTATCTCACTTGCCAAATAATGCGAGCGCGAAGCGCGAGCTGAAAAATTTTGATATTCAGACCTAATAAGGAACATTACAATCAAATTTTTGTAATCATAATACGTATATCTGTCTCTCTAAACAATGCGAGCGCGAAGCGCGAGCTGAAAATTTTGTATATAATTGACCCCAAACAGGGACATTTTAAGGACTATATTTTAGGAATCCATTAAGAGTACATATATCTCATCATACTAATGCGAGTGCCAAGCGCTTGCTGAAGTTTGTTAGAATAACATCTAAACACATGAAGCACTTTTTTGTAGTCATTGTAATCATGATTATCATACGCATCTCACTAATAAAATATTGCAAGCGCGAAGCGCGAGCTGAAAATTTAGATAATTCAGACCAGAAGTGGGGGCATTCTAAGGCTTGCCTGTAGGAATTCAGACCATACGTATTTCACTAACCAATTGATGCGAGCGTGAAGCGCGAGCCGAAAATTTTTGATATTCAGATGAGAAAAAGAGACATTTTAAGGACTGATTTTAGGAATTCATGGAGGGCAGACATATTTCACCAATCCACTAATGCGAACGTAATCACGGACAGGAAATGTTTTTTTATTAAGACCTTAACATGGGGCAATCACTTTAAGAAGTCATGAAAAAGAAGCATATGTCACTACATAAAACAATAACTCGAAGTGCGAGGAAATATATTTGGTGTATATTGACTTGAAACGGGAGGTTTTAGTACAACGGGATTATATATCTCGTTAAGCAGACAATGCGAGCACCAGGAACAATGAAGACATAGGCCCTGGGCAAATTATGTTTCATAAAGTTATGATGAAAATGTCTGTTATGTAATGTAATATAACATAATTATAATATAATATAACATTATAATGAATAATAATGTCTTCTTTCCTACTACGTTTCTCTTCTTTTCTCCCTCTTTTTCTCCTTTTCCCCGTTTTTTTTTTTTTTTGGTCAGCCGATTGGGGGGCACGTGCCCCCCCCCCCCATGCCCCCCCGTAGTTACGCCACTGTAGGGGTGCATGCCAATCCGTTACATCAGTGGAACACACCAATGATTTAAACATGAATAACATAAAAAAAAATTGATTTTGATTTGATTTATTGTTTTCTTCTGCATCCATAACATTCGTATTATACATTTTTCATAACATAATAAACATAATATGCTAGCATTTTGGCATGAATCATAAATAAAGAGTATTAAAAAGATAATTTCAGACAAAAATGATTAACTATATGATATTCACAATTTGCAGGAGAAGGATTGTCATCATAAGCAGATTGCTTGAAAAAAATGACAATCCCAAACTTATACTAATTGAGTTAATTAATACATTTATGAAGCAGAATGGGCATACATTTTCAAATACGAAACATGAATTCATGCAATATTATAGTATGAAGATGAAGATGATAAAGCTGAGGGGGACGGTGATATGATGATGTTTATGATGATGATGATGATGATGATGATGAAGGCCATGGAGATGATGGTGGTCATGATGAAGATATTGGTAATGACTAAATCGAAGGTGGAATAAATTCACGATAAAAAGGATACGACACAGAAATTTTACTTCAAATATTCTGATAATAACATAGATTTAACGTTTGCCTTAAATGAGTGAAGAGACGTAGATTGTTTTACAGGCTCTGGTAGAGAGTTCCACAAATCTGGACCATGGTGTCTTATGGATCTCTGCGCAATAAGCAATTTAGGGTTGATTAAATGGAAATTTGAAGAGTTACGGGTAGGGTAAGAATGAATAGATGTATTCAGAGTATAAAAATTGTGGAATGAAGGTGGGAGCATGTTTAAAATCCTTCGTTTAATTCGACATTTTCAGTTCACGCTTCGCGCTTGCATCAAATGCTATAATTGAATACTGATCATTGTTCATGATTTGACGATTTTTGTTTTACCTCATTTGCTAAGAAAGCGTGAATGCTTCTAAGCAAGCAACCAGATAAGCAACCAGATAAGCAAGCAACCAAATATCAAGCACATGGACCTATGTTAATTTTTGCATATTTCGAATATTAAGGTTCTAAAGTATCTATGTGCAAAGTTTGGTGAAAATGACATGGATTTCACTTTAACTGTGGAACGTCCTTAAACATAAGTAGTAAACTTTGAAGAGTATTTATGTCAAATACTGTTAGAGTCTTTAGTTTATGGAATAATGGATTTGTGTGTGATAAATATTGGGAATCAGTACAGATTCGAATTGCTTTTTTCTGTAATAAGTATATTGTATTAATTTTAGTTTTTGCACATGTTGCCCAAACTATGTTGCAATATGATATATAAGGCAATATTAATGAATTGTAGAGTATGACAAGAGTTGTATGTGGAATTATGTTTTTCATTTTGTAAAGTATACCAACGTTTCTAGAAATACTAGTAGTTATACAACGTACATGTTCATTCCAATTTAAATTTTCATCTATTGTGACACCTAAAAACTTTGTTTCTCTTTTCCTTTTGAGAGGAGTATTGTCTATGTTTATATTGTAAGGAAATTCGTTATCATGTAAGTGTGTATGCTTGAAATATATAAAGTTTGTTTTATCTATATTGAGTGAAAGCTTATTACACTTAAACCACAAAGATAGTTTTGGTAATTCACGGTTAATTATATCTACTAAAGTTTCTAAGCTATTATGTGAACAAAAAATGTTGGTGTCATCTGCAAATAATACATATGATAATAAAGGTGTTACAGAAGTCAAATCATTGATATATATTAAAAAAAGCAAGGGGCCTAGGATTGATCCTTGTGGAACTCCGCATTGTATTAACTGAAAATCAGAAGGAATATTATTGTGAATTACATATTGTTTTCTATTGGACAAATAACTCTTAAACCAAGATAGTGTAATTCCGCGAATTCCAAAATTTTCAAGTTTTTTAAGTAATATCTGGTGGTCAAGAGTGTCAAAGGATTTGCTTAAGTCCATGAATACGCCTATTATATGTTCTTTTTTTGCCATTGCATTTGTAATTTTATCGTATATTTGTATTAACGCCTGATCAGTCGAATGTCCTTTCCTGAATCCATATTGGTTAGAATTTAGAAAATGAAAAGTATCTAGAAACTTATAAAGTCTATTGTAAATAATCTTCTCTAATATTTTGGAAATGCTGGGAAGAATAGAAATAGGCCTGTAATTTGTTATTTCATGCGGATTGTCTTTTTTTAAAACAGGATTTACCTTTGCAATTTTTAGGGAATCAGGACATATTCCGGTGCTAATCGACAGATTAAAAATATGACACAAAGGAAAGGCAATATAGTGTATGATCTGCTTAAGAAGGAAAGTACTAATTCTATCAATTCCCTGTGATTTGCTTGATTTGAGATTTTTTGTTATTTCAATTAATTCCTGAACATTTGTTGGGTTAAAGAATAAAGAAGAGTTAATGGGTGTGGGAAAAATTTTTCCAAAATTTTCATCAGTTCTGTCAAGTTTGTTTGCCAATGAGGGTCCTAAGTTAACAAAAAAGGAATTAAAGGTATCAGCTACATCTTCTGAATTTATCGCAACATCATGAGCTGTGAAATTATCTTTGGGTAATAGTTTGGGTTTCTTGCCAATCAAATCATTTATAATCTCCCATGTTGCTTTCATGTTTGATTTGACTTTGTAAAGCTTCTCGGAATAAAATAATTTGCGAGAAGCTCGAATTGTATTGGTTAGTCTATTTCTATAAGTTTTGTATTTATTTTTGTTTTGAATAGAAGGGTTCTTTAAAAATGCCTTGTAAAGTTTATTTCGGGTACGTATGGATCTTAAAATTGCTTTAGAAATCCATGGCATTTTTGCCTTCTTTCTTTTGACCAGTGGTATCAGAGGAAAATTTTTCTCGTAAAATGTCTGCAATTTATTGTTAAAATTTGTGTATGCAATGTTTGAATTAGACTAATGAAATACATCCAACCATTCTTCAATAGCAAGATCCCTTTTAAACGATTCAATGTTATTTTGAGATTCTTTTCTATACATTGTCGAATTGAGTATATTTTCTTTTGGAATATCATTATCGCAAAATGAAAAAACCGGCAAATGATCCGATATATCAGATATCAACAATCCGCTGGTAATATCTCTGTTTAATATATTTGAAAAAATGTTGTCGATAAGTGTTGATGAATGGCTATCAATTCTAGTCGGTTTATCTATATGGGGATAATAGCCAAATGAATGCATTGTGTGTAGGAATAAATCATGTTCATTATTTTGGGATAACAGGTTGATGTTAAAATCACCCATTAAATATATTTGTTTCTCTTCTTTTCTAATAGTATGAAGGCACGTTTCAAGGTCTTCACAAAATAAATTTACTTTATCATGAGGGGGTCTATAAATCAATCCAATAATTATATTTTTGCTTTTTGGCTTCGTGATTTCTATGAATAAAGTTTCACTCTGTTTTAATGATATTTCTTTCCTTACTTTGAATTGTAAATGTTCACTGATGTAAAATGCTACACCTCCTCCTCTTTGATCTTCCCGGTCACGCCTAATGAGATTATAGTTTTCCAAACTGAATATGTTAGGTGAAGTATTGTGAAGCCATGTTTCCGTGACACCAATAATGGAAAATTTGAAATTGTTTAAAGTGAAAAGTAATGATTCCAATGACTCAAAATTTTTGTTCAAACTACGAGCATTAATATGAAGCAAACTGAATTTATGTTCCATGTCTCTAAATCTAGAAGTAAAATCTTCGGTTGAGTAATAGTTATTATCAGATGATATATTGTTTGTATTGAAAATAGAAAAAATGTCCATGCCATTACTCAGGAGGATAATTTGATATTACCAAAAACTTAAGATTATTGGTATGATATGTGATTTGTGTGTAAATTTTCTGTGTCATAACAGCAAGATGGTGGTAATAATGGTGATGAGATGAAGAGAGGATGAAGTTTAAAAAAACTAATAAAGGATGAATGTGAAATCGAATTTGCTGTTGGTGATTATGATGATGATGATGATGATGATGATGAAAATGATGACAATGATGACAATGATGATGGAGGTGATGATTGGAGAATTGAAATCCTACAACCGGAACCTGATAATGAATATTCATAATCGAAATGTAATGAACACTCTTATTTCTGAGTGTCTCAGCCATGATTTGTATGCGAAGGAACCTTTTTAAACACGAAGTATCAGTGGCACTGTAATACTAAAGATACAAAATAAAGGTTTCGATCCTATCGAATAAAAATATACATTTATATATATATTGATATAATTGGTCATCGACATCACGAAGTGTCTCAGAGGTCAGAGTCAATACAGAATCAAAGAATAATTTTAATTTGTTAATTTCTAATGAGATGTCAATTGTTGAATATCTCGTAAAATTTCAGTCTTTTATTTTTCTTGATCGATCACTTGTGTTGGTATTCAAAAAAAAAAAAAAGTAAATTCTAAAAGCTAGAAATTAAACACAAGATTCTCAAAATTGGTTCATGACCTCTGAAATTGAATGGAGTATAAAAGTGCAGCCTTTGTGTTTCGTTCTTATAAAAAAAAAATCATATTCGGTTAGCATGGTTAGCCTTCGGGATGCCCGTCGGCATGATCGGGAGCCAATATTCTTGGTATAAATATACTCAAAATATTCCGTTTTTAGGGGCATTATGAGCTCACTCTTCGCACTCGCATCATTATGAAACATAGTTATCCTATCTGGCTCTTCATGAGATTTTTTTCTTCTGCAAAACAGTTCGTAAACTGTCCTCTTTTTCAGGTCGCGTTCATGCGTCTTGTTCATGATAGTGAAAAATTATCCCATTGTGACTTCATGAAACTTTTATTAAACAAATATTTTAGCTCTCGAGTAAAGGTAAATGTTACTAGCTTAGCCTTCGCTAGTAGGGGGGGGGGGGTATTTCATCCATATTTCCCCGATCGCCGTCATCTAAATGGTAAACGATGTGAGATGGACCAACGCGTGATGTCGATCAAAAACAAAAATTCATTTTCCAAAGACACTACAATTATGTCTTTGTTTTTGCTTAAGAGAGAGAGAAAGAGAAAGAGGAAGGCAATAGAGGAACTGAGAGAGAGGGGAGAGGGAGAGCAACAGAGAGGGAGGGAGGGAGATTGCAAGAGAGGGAGAGGGAGAGAAACTTGAGGAAGCGGGGAGAGGGGGATTAGAGTCCATTCATTTATGTACAAGGTCAAGAGTGTGCTCGTCCATTCGTTCATGTACAAATATTGATGAAGCTATAGAACTATTGTGTAGTCCATGCGCCTGCGCACTTCAGATTTTTAGCTCAATTTATGAATAATTCATGTCCCATAGCGTTTCCATGTACGGAAAAAGCTGATTTTTGCTAAACATAGTTTCTTTCGGGGTGTAGTCTTAGACTAAGACTCTTGAAGTTCTAAGTATACCTTTAATTTATCCTTACAAACAAAATAAGGTATTATAAGAAATGTTAGCGCGAAGCTCGAGCTATATTTTGGGATATTTATTAAAACTGACATTTAGAATTTGAGGTTGAGACAACAGGGGCGGCGGAGCGAAGTTGAAAGTGGGGGGGGGGGCACAGGGAAAAAGGGCACATTGTCTTTTGAAAAGGGCACTATCTTTAAAAAAAAATGACTTATCCACAGTGGCGTTATGGGGCAACAATTTTGAGGGGGGCTATATAGATATGTCCTATTACGTAAATTTATAAGCTGCGAGCAAGCAAAGTGAGCTAGCAAAAATTTTGACATTTTTATAACGAAAATCCAATTTTTTGATATATTTTGACAACTAATATTAAAAAAATAACATCATAGCTCACCCTTCTCTCTTAATATCATTTTTCTCGTTTTCATTGGTCGTGGAAATATTGGGGAGGGGGCAAAAGCCCCCCATCTGTACGCCTCTGCCTATCTACCCCACTCACATGACTCATGAAGCTTATAAGGCACATAGGATTATCCTTGTTCTGTCGGAACATATAAAAATGAGAATATTGTTTTCTCGTTAAAGGGGCACTCGTTAACACGTAAAACGGGTCCTTCTCAGACGAAAGGGGCACAGAACATGTTCGTATGTGTCACTTTTCTTGGGTAAAAAGGGGGCTCTGACCCGGGGTCTGATACGAGATAGGGCACTTACAAGAAGGCAAGGGGGCACTTGCTCACACACTGCATAAAACGGGTCCTTCTGAGGTGAAAGGGGCACAGAACACATTTGTGAGGGATCATCTTTCTGTAAAAATTGGCAAAGATGTGAGAAATTGCACTTTCTAACACATAAATCGGGTCCTTTTCAGGTGAAAGGAGCACAGAACACGTCGAGAAGGGGCATAGGCTATCTATCCATAAACTTTATATGGCCTAAAACTAGCTGTCTACGGAACGAGTTTGGCCTAGGGCCACTAGTACCTACGGGGGGGGCAGTCTGCCCCCCCCCCTGACGAGTCACAACCCATGCAAAGGACGTATCCCTGCCCCCCTGACGAGCTTGAAAACCTTTTTTGCCCCCCCCCCCTGATGAGCTTGAAGACCTTTTTTGATTGCTTGTCAATTTTTTTCTGGTACGAAATCCTTTATTTGTGACTGAAGACCTTTTTTTTTTTTTTTTGATTGCTTGTCAATTTTTTTTCTGGTACGAAATCCTTTATTTGTGATTGAAGACTTTTTTTTGTTGACGGTTTTGCCCCCCCCCCCCTGTGGAAAATCCTAGGTACGCCACTGCCTAGGGCCAATAAAGTTGACTTCCCATTCCATCTAATTACTATTGTCACTTTATTTAATTATGGTTTATTATGTGGAAGTCATGGACCACTTTTCACCATTTCATGATGGCAACATCAGGCCCTGCATCAGGCCCAAAGAACAATCTCAAAAAAAGTACTCGGGGTCTGTTTTTGCAGACTATTGATCTTGGGTTGAAAAGGGGATTCCCCGAGCTGAGAATAGGTCTACGACTACGGTACGTCATCTAGATATCCGTACGAAAAGTAAACGGCAGCACGAAAGACTGACTTTATTACAAAAATATTGAAATTTATCGACACCATCGGTTGGATATACTATATTTACAGAATGTCTAAGGTATGATAATATTGTGGTTTTCGTTTTCTACTTAAATAGTCAAATAGTTGCGATGTTTCCTTGTCTTTTGTGATGATAAGTCAGTGAGTGTAGAGTGAAAATGGCGTCTCCAAAGAGTCCAACGGCAACGACCAACTTAACAGTCCAATGGCAATGCGAATGCAGTGGCTCTATACATGTACACCATTATTAGCACGCCGCGGCTGCGTTTGATTGAGGGATCCGAAGTCCGCGCGCGGGCCAGAAGAAAAACATTAAAATTTGCATGAATACGACAACCTAATTTACTTGGTCGGAACGGAGAGAGTCCAAAGTGCAATTTGGTTTTTGTGTGCAATAAACAATTGTGCATGCAATTGCAAATAAATTACATTCCTCATAATATATCATGACATCAGTCAGTCGAATCATTGTCAATTGACATTTCTGAGTGCACAATTCCACCCAAAAATCTGTTGTTTAATTGAAAGTTGCTGTAACCGTAGGCAATCTGTTACATGTATGGTGAATTGAACCATTGTCAATAGTATTGGATTGTATTTGTAGTTTAGAACGGGATTGTTTGATGATCAGAATGTTCTTGAATCTTCACCCTTATCCATGAGGCATGACCAGGCATGACTGAGGGTAACTTGCTATTTATCACACGATGCCCACGTACACAATCGTTGACTCAATGTGTGATTACTCAGCGAGTCAGCATGTTACACAATAAAATAGTCTCTTAACATGCAATGAATTATGAATAACACATTACTTTTTGATAGTCCTTAGATGTGTCATCACATTTTTATAAGGTACTTTTCCACTTTTTTTTCAGTTTGTCGATAGTTGATACCGATATGTGGTAGAAATGTAGATTGGTTAGTTAAAACTTTATCAGCAGTGGAGTATTCTGTACCTGATTTGATCAGTGATATTTTATTTAGCTTTGTTCAGAAACCAGTTGAAAGTTGGGCAGACCCTCAACAAAAGTAAGTTCCTAATTTATTTGCTGCATGTTTATAGGCCTTAGTCATTTAAAAACTGAATTTTAAATCATGAAAAGTCAATATTTCTTCATTGGGTTTTTGATAATTTTTTTTTTTAACAAAGCCCTCTTGAATATTCAGTCATTTTAAATTTTAGTAAAATCCAAGTTAGGTTTTATTTGTTTTTTGTATTTTATTTTGTAATTTTGCTCCAGTAATTAATTAGTGTGAAATAGGGTTGTAAGTTCAACTTGTAACTCACTTTGGGACATTCAATAAATGAATACCGTAGTTTGTCATACACAAATGAAATTGGATTCTGTTTTATTTTATATTCATGTGACTTGAAAGCGGAAAGGCCTATTTAACTCTTATCTCTTATCATTTTGCTGTTTGCCCTTTCTGTTTTACTTTCCATTATCTCATAAGTTTTAAATCATTGAATTGCAACAAAACATTTATAGTGCACAGGAGCAGAGCAACCCAGCTTGCAGTAAAAAGTAGGTTTTTAAAAACTTATGGGGGAAAATGCCCCCCGCCTGTTGGTGCATACATTTAAGGCTTTGTGGGCACCTTAACACAATGTCATTAAGTGTCATGAAATGAAACCATGATCCAAGTTATGAATGAATGTAAATTTTAAGTCATTATTCAGTAATTAGATACTTATTCAAGCAGAACAGGTAGTTTCTTTCAAAGTCCATTTTGTCAGTTAACGTACACAGGGGTCAGCGTGTTAATATAATTTTGAATTGCATCAGCTAAATTAGTAGATTTAGCTTTCTTATGTTTAACTTAAACATTTTTTTTTTTAAAGAAATGTAACGTCTACCAACTTGTTTGACAATATTTTATTCAAATTCTATTTTGTCAAGTCAGTACCACAAAGGTACTAGGGAAAATATATCTCATTAATTAATAGGTGAAACACATTCTAAATCTTTCATAAAATCATGCATAACTTTTACATGTCAGTTAAGGTTTATTCATTAATGAAGAGCTTTATGAAACCACCCCCTGGATAAGTAATACATAAATGCAAGGGAGAAACTAATCATAATGCAATTATGCTATTTTCCTTCTTTAACAGTTGAGTAAAAAGTTCCAGTTGTAAGAGGATATCAAGAGATCTAACGAACAGGACTGTTTTGACGATGGCCACCGCAACTAATAACTCTGAGATGGAGACTGATGAAATAGAAGGTAAAGCAGTTGATAAGTGTACTTTGTTCGACAATATTGTCTGACATCTTGTCGGACACAATTGTTGATGAAACGCTCCCCCGGTCTAAAATTTTCTACACTTTTCTACACATTTCTGACATATATATACAGAACAGAGGGGAATGTTAAAAAGGGCGCAACAGAAACGGTGATATTGATGATGATGATAATGGCGATGATGATGATGGCGATGATGATGATAATGATGATGATGATGGCGATGATGACGACGATGGCGATGATGATGATGAGGATGGCGATGATGATGATGGCGATGATGATGGCGATGATGTCGATGACGATGATGATGGTGGTGGTGGTGTTGATGATGATGCTGATGATGATGAAAATGGTGATTGAGGTTGATGATGATGATTTTGATGATGATGATGATCATCATCATCATTATCATCCTCTTCCTTTTCCTCATCATTATCACCATTACCATGATCACCACCATCATTATCAACATCATTATCAATACCATCATCATCATTATCATCATCCTCATCGTCATTATCACCATTTACACTATCACCAAATGTTGTCATTACTGTCACCATCATCATACATGTAGTTATCATATCACTGTCATCACCATCATAAACGTCATCATCATCGATATCATCACCACCACCATCATCGTCATCATTATCACCATTTATTACCATTGTCATCATCATCACCACCATATAGACATCATCATTGTCATCATCAATCATCATCATCAATATCATAATTGTCATCATCATCATCATCATTGTTAATATTATCACCATCATCTTCATCTTCTTCAATGTTGTCATGATCATCATCATTTCACCATCAATAAAGTTGTCACCGTACTTATAAAAGCAGAAAAAGGAAGTAAATATAGTTCTAGCTAGGGTGGACGGTAGTGATCGGGCTCAACTGGCGTAGAAGATTTCTGACCACCACTCATGAAAAACACTGCTTCCGTCTACATCTAATTTCAAATGAAAAGTGTTTCAAAACCAACTCCTTGCAAAGAGGAATGGGACTTGCACTTATTTCAATCTTTAATCTTGCTTTATTTGTATAATTTACATTAAACATTCTTATATAATTGATAAAAAGTAGTTTACTATAAAAAATGTTCTCATATCAGATTGTTTATATTGATGTTCCTTCTCTTTTTGCTTGAAGACCTCTAACTCTGCCATGAAATAGCTACCGCCACTAAAATGGGTTTTATTAGCTAGAACACTTATTGTGTAATGGATTAAGTTTTGATTTTGTGCCATCACACGCGAGCAGCTTTCTCATATATGTCATGTGATATGAATTTTATGAAATTCTATTTTCTCAGAAAATCGATTATAAATTTTACTTGCCTATTCAACATATCATTGAACACATCAATTCATATCTGCAACTATAAGAACAGTTTCAAAATATCCCATGGAAACATGAAAACAATTCCACTTTTTCCATTACCGGTACTTTGTAACATTATCATGCAGCAAAATGGAGTGATAATTTATACACAATTAGACATTGCGCATGCACGTCTTAAAGGGATGGTCTGGGCTGAAAATATTTATATCTAAATAAATAGAGTAAAATTCACAAAACACAATGCTGAAAATTTCATCAAAATCGGATTTACAAATAACAAAGTTATTGAATTTTAAAGTTTATCAATATTTTGTGAAAACAGTCATATGCACATCGTCATGAATATTTATTAGGTGGGCTGATGATGTCACTTCCCCACTTTCCTTTTTCTTATGTTATTACATGAAATCATAATTCTTTCATTTTTTCTTACATGTGTAAATGATGTGTCTCCATTATGATGAAATACATGTAAGTTGTGGCAATAAATAACTAATGCACTAATCAGTTGTCAATCCAATTGTTTTAGATCTTGGCAGAAAAAATTTGAATAAACCTAATTTCATATAATAAAATACAAAAGAACAAGTGGAGATATGACATCATCAGCCCACCTAATGAATATTCATGAAGACATGCCTAGAACTGTTTCACCAAAATAATGCAAATCTTTAAAATTCAATAATTGTGTTATTTGTTATCCGATTTTGATGAAATTTTCAGCATTTTGCTCTGTGAATTTTATTCTATTTATTTAGATTTAAATATTTTCAGCCCGCACCATCTTTTTAATTACACTATAATGTGCGTTGCTTTGTCAGATTGGCAGTGCATGTTATCTCCAAATGGTACAAGTAATCATTTCTAGTGCGTGTGCACTGCAGTAATGCTTACAAAAAGGCTTATTTTACATGTTTATTGGATTTTTTTTTGTGTGAACTGCAGAAGAGAAAACCAACTCATCCAAGGCTTGTCTTATGCTTGAGATTGCCACACTCCTCTCCATGGCAAGCATAGACCCCATCCAACTTGGCCATTTCGTCGGTTTGGCCGAGAGCAAGGTTGCTGAAATCGATGACCTCCTGGAAGACCCTAAAAGCAAAATCATCCATATCTTGGAGAAGTTCCGTGATTGTCATGGCGATGCTTGGCTAACAGATCTGAAGGAAGTTGTCAGGGAAAAGCTTGAGAGTCCTAGCTTGACAGAAAAACTAGGAAAAGGTTTGTTGAAGAATAGTGTAACTCTATTAATCTCAGGGGGGGGGGTGGGCTGGAAGAAGGGCATAATAGCCCCCTTGCTATTTTTCACGAGAAATCTGTCACTTTGATGATTGAGCCGCAACATGTCATGACTATTTTCTTTCATCTCTTGTGCAACCTTTGAGAGTAAATTTGCAATGCCTGGGTACGTGGTTACGAAATCATTCAATAGTATGTAATTGCATGTCAGACCTATAATTGCTTAAGAACCCGATTTCGTGTAAAAAAAAGTCAATACAATGTGTTTTCAGCTAAGATTCATAAATGAGTGATTATTTTTTTTTCATTTATTGACCAGAGTCATTTAATTTGCTGCGATTTATGACTGATATACAATTTTTACAGACAAATTTTATGAAAAGAAAAAAAACCCACTAAAATTATAATGTAAAAAAACCCAAAGAAATATTTCAGAAATTTCGATAAATAAAAATAAATTGATTTTGGTCCCGGAATTTTTTCAAGTAAAATTGCTTGGAATGCTTTAAAGAATATTTGCACCAAAATAGTATTCTAGGAGCTGTAGTTTGTAAAATAGAGCAAAAAGTTTGGTTTCATAAATAAATAAGCATAATTCATATGGAATAAAGTGTGTATAGATTTAGTGAAATTACATTGTTTTTGTTCTTGTAATTTACAACAGCTCATAAACATTTAATCATAGACACAGCTTAATCATACACACCTCTTCTCCTGCAGTGACCAGTTCACATAGCATGAAAACCAGCGGATACCCTACTCTGAATAAGGAGAGTCTTGCAGAAGATAATTCTTCAAAACTTGGATCGGACCAAGCCCGCGAGGGCAGCAGTCGCAATAGCTCTGCCTCTGGATGGGACATGGGGTCTGGAAGTAGGCAAAGTCATGGTAACGGGGACACGTCGTCGGAAAGCTTCGAGCGATTGTCAGAAGAGAACGTGTTTCAGTCAAGAGAAGGCGACCACCCCGCTAGTGAGGAGGTAAGAAATAATTTTTTTGGTCCGATTCAAAGGCCTTTAATTGTCACAAGTAAATTGTCACCGTTTCATCCTAGATCTAGATCTGGTTCATTTGAATAAACCTAAGACTCTGAGAAATCATGAAATCTGAGCTGAAAATTGTTTAATTGAAGATCACCAATGCAACTAAGTACATGTACATGTTGGACAATGTATTTTTATTGTTTGGAGAAAGACCGGACACCTGGCCAGAATGCCATGCTTATCTTAACCATTTCTCAGACAATTACGCATTTTCTGTCTGAATTTTTTATATATATATTCGTAAATACACACACTTTGGTGGTCATTTTATTGGATTTCTGGTTGAACTCATTCTTTAGATCATTACCACAACTGGGCCCCATTTTCATAAAAATTTGCTTGGATACCAAGTCTTGCTGGAATGACAACTACCAGGACAACAGTAAAAATCCTGCTTTTTTATTGGCTCCTCTAATGATAGGTGATACTCCAGCAATAGTTGCTATCATAGCAACTTTTTTGAAATGGGTCCCTGATGTGCATCTATTCGGACTTTTCGCATTTACAACAGAGGCACTCTCTACAACTCACCAATTCCTTTGAAAATGCAAGTCAAATGACAATGGAGAGCTGAGAGTCTCTTGTCGAAAGTTGGTTGACCGGGACAGCATCGGAATCTCTTGACTCTGGAAAATGACATATTGCAATTGTTCGTCCGATGCAAATCTTTGGATGATCTGCTGTCCCAGTCCACCAACTTTTGACAAAAGCCTCTCAACTCTCCATTGTGATTTTAATTGAATTTTCAAAGTTATCGATGCGTTGTTACTTGTAGAGAGTGTCTCCATAGTAAATGCGAAAACTCTGGAGTATCACTTTGTGAGAAACACTTCTGTTTTTAATTTCTTGATAGATTCCTCACCAATCGCTTGATCACCCGGAGATGTCTCTGCAAATTACCAAGGTTGGCAAAGCACTTCAGATTGTGTCTGATCTCCTTGGTAATGTTGAAGGGATCAGTCAGCTGTCTGAGGTCATTCCGCAGATCCTACGTCTTGTGCGACAGATGAAGTCACAAAAGGTTAGAACAGGCAACAATTTACTGCTTTGCGGAATTATCTTATTATTGATTGATTCATATATTGTTTGATTGATTGATTTATAGAATGATTTATCGATTCATTCATTGACCAATTCACCCATTCATTTATCAACCATCCATTTATTCATATATTGATTGATTGATTGATTGATTGATTGATTGATTGATTCATTCATTCATTCATTCATTCATTCATTCATTCATTCATTCATTCTGTAAAGGAGAATGAAACCTTTGAAACAAGATAGCTTGTGTGAAAACAGAAAAATCAAAGAAACAGATCAACAAAAGTTTGAGAAAATTCTGACAAATAATGAGAAAGTTATGAGCATTTGAATATTGCGATCACTAATGTTATGGAGATCCTCATATTGGCAATGCGACAAAGATGTGTGATATCACTTGTGAACAACTCTCCCCATTACTTTAGTATATATTTCACTTAAACTGCCTCTTTTATCACATCTATCCGTAGATCATGTGTTCTTTCTTCAGGAGGGCATGTAATACAGATTTTTAAAGAATACATCATGGATAAAAAGCTTGTATCGCCGTAAGAAAAAGCAAAAATATACATTTTGGGGGTATTTTATAGTCCATCAAAGGGAAAGTTGTTCACATGTGACATCACACTTCCTTGTCGCATTGCCAATGGGAGGGTCTCTAGCATTAGTGATTGCAATATTCAAATGCTCATAACTTTCTCATTATTTGTCCGATTTTTCTCAAACTTTCTTTGTTCTTATTCTTTGATTTTTCTGTTTCGACACAAGATTACTTGTTCCAAAGGTTTCATTCCCCTTTAATTCATTCATATATTCATTCTTTAATTCATTCATATTCTGATCCATTCATTCATTGATCAATGCACTTATCCATCCGTCCGTCCGTCCATCCATCCATCCATTGTTTAATTAATTAATTCATTCATGCATAGAGGTTTCGTGGTGTAGCAATCCTGACTCTGGCCTTTCAATCAGAGGGCCATGTGTTCGAATGTAACTCATATTACCTCTGTTATTCAACCGTTCAATTACTAGCCTTTATGGCCACTAATGACTTCTGTCGTTTCCATAGACTCGGTGGCGGAACCATCGGGTCCCAGTAGTAGGTCAATGTAATCATTTAATTCCTAGATATTCACCAATTCGTTTGTTTATTCTTCCTTATTAGATGCTGAGACATGTTTTTGAAGAAGAGAATTCCAATCTGAAACAAGACTTGCAGGGAGCAAATGAAATCATCAGAGAACTCAGGTACGTGTGTAAAATCAAATAGATCACCTTGTAAAAACTCTGTGCCACATCTTTCAGCGGGAATCCATGTACAGTTGAGGCTGAAAGTTTATACACCCATGGAATTCACTGAAATTTGTTCGCTTGCCAAACAGCGTAAGATTTACTGTATCTTCAGAAATATAAATACTACCATGACAAATTTGGTATCAAATAAAAGAGCGTATTAAGCTCTTTCACGTGATTGGGATAAAAGTATATTTCAGCTGGAATTTTATTTGAAGAAAAAAAAAATATTCATGCCAAATGTATTCTATTGTTTGTTATTATATTTTCAAACATCGTTTCATAGAAATATAGATGTCAAATCTATGATTTGTATTACATTTTCTATCATGATATGTCGCCACTGAAACAAAAAGTGTAATCTGAAATGTTTGTGTTGAGAAGTAACTAGCACAAATATGAAATGTTTTTGTCAAGTTTTTATTTTTATTTGTCTAAAGTATTGATGGTTTATGGGGAAAAATATATTTTCCAGCTCCTGATGACAAAGCAATGTGATGCAGGGGCATGACATACTCATTTGTTTGATATAAAATTTGTCATGATAGCACAAATGTATTTTATGAGATACAGTAAATTTTATGATGATTGGCAAACTTCTAGCCTCAACTGTAAAAAGGCGCTGTGCATCTTTTCATTGCAGCATTCCCCATTGTTTTGTCTCTGGTGAAATATGTGAGGATTGGTAATCAAGTTCAAGTTTGTCTTTATTTATCCATATTGGAAATTTGTTTTGCTCACAAATTCAAGTCAATATACATTAAGATACATGTACCATATTAAACATATAAAGCCATTATTACATAATTATAAGAATTATATACTGTGAAAACGAATACCCGTTTGCATAAAGGCTACAAACAAATAATGTACATAAAGCCTCCATTCCCCCGAGCCTCCATTTGTAGTATTAATATATTCCAAGAAGTTACTGTACTGCCACCAAAGAGCTTTAAAATACAAATATTTCATTATAAACAATTGAAAATCTCATTCCAATAGTAAGTGCATGTAGTATTAATATATTAATTCAAGTTACTGTTTAGAAATAACTACGAATCAATATTTCAGTAGGAAAAAAAAATCTAAAATTTCATTCCAATATTAAATGCATGAAGTACAATGTATTAACATTGAAATTCATAAAGGTTACTGTATTGCCTCCAAAAAGGTTTAAATTAGATGTGTGTAATCAATATTTTATTACAATTTGAAATTTCATTCCAATAATAAATGCATGAAGTATCAACATATTGATTCCTAAAAGCTACTGTTTTGCCTTCAAAAAGGATTAAATTAGATGTGTGTAATCCATATTTCATTACAAACAATTCAAAATGTCAAAATTTCAATGAATTCTGCTTGCCAGTTTTAAGTCACTTTTTAATTCTGATGGCTTCTCATACTGGGAATCTGGGAGTTTCATAAACAAAAAATAATTATAAAATTGCTTGTAAGGTTGATGAAAACGCACAAGGAGGGATCGGCCATTATAAAAAGTAAGTTAGAGAGAGAGAAAAAAAAGAAATATAAACATGGGCATTGTAAATTACATGATAGAGGGCGCCTTACAAATTAAGGTCAATTTCAAAGTATAGTGTATCAATTTTAATTCAACACTAAGGTTATTCATATGCTTCCAGATTAGTCATCATAAATGCTTTATCGATGAGGAAATGTTTGCCTTTGTATTGCTCCTGTCCCGGGCCTCGTGAGACAAACATCAGCGTTTGATCACAGGGCTAATTTTGTGATTGATTTTCATTGATCATTATTTGCAATCAATTTTATGATCATTCTGTAGGCTTTGTGTTACAAACCCCAGCTGAAAATGCAAAAACTAAATAAGTTGACATCGATTTACATAATTGGAGGTCTTACCAAACTTGGAATTGAGGATTGACATAACTCTTTTAATCAAAGGAACTCTAAAAACCCAAAGGAAAATATTTTTCACTCAAAATTAGAGCCTGCATTTGTGACTTGTGCCTGTTTGATAATAATGGTACTCGGTTCTTGTATAGCACATACATGTATCACATTATGATTTAATGTCCATATCCATTTCTAAAGGACGTGGATATCATCACCCCAGTGTTTGAAAGCAATCTTTCCGCAAAATGGGTCAGTCTGAGGTTGGATACAATGTTGGTCATATGTGAATTGAAATTGATCAATTTAACTGAATTTAACTAATATTTTTTGCATACAAAGTTTGAATCAATAGACTGAGTGATGTATAAATGTTGAATGTTTTCTTTGCATTTTTATTTTAGGGAGAAAATTGAGAAGCTTGAAATGGAAATACAGGATCTCGAGAAAGCCTCGGGAGATAAATCGCTCCAGGACTTTGATGTCGTGACAAGGAGAGAGGCGACAGATATGAAAGAGGAGGAAAAACAGGTAAGAGAAAATATTTGTTGTTGTTGAGCATGCCTACAAGTTGAACCCTTATTTTGAATTCATGCCTTTGTGTGAATCCCAGACCCTTTTTTATTTATTATATTATCCCTTTATTTGTTCAGACCAAGAAGGGACAAAGCGATACCTCCTTGTTCAGACGAAGTCTGATTTTTGTTGACTTGTATGGCATAATGCTGCAATTATTCTTTAGCACTAGGAGACTTCTATTAAGTGAAAAGCACTATATACATGTATCGAACCATTTCTATTGAAGATGAGTAGATGTTTATTAAACTTGAATACATCACGTAACACTACAGTTGGCCCAAATGGACATCAATCCATGAGATTTTGCCACTCTTAATAGAGGTACCCTATTGCACACAAATCAGCATCAAGTTGCAATAGATGTTTATTGAACTACATGTAGAATATATATAATGCACAATAATTGACCTTTCAATTCAATTCAATTCAATCATGGTTTATTTTGTATAAAAACAATACATGTTACACAGCCAGAAGGCTGAATCTAGCATGTTTACAATAAAATGTTCACAAATCATACATGGGTAAAAGAAAAAAAACACTTAGTGCAGTCAAAAAAGCTTGAAGTGTTTAAAAAGTCAAATAAAAACAGCTATTCGCAGAGAGCTTTCAGAGGGGCAACCGTTCATCAAGTGCTCCACAATGTTATTGTGGAGCATATGACCTCATGACATTCAATTCAAGAGATGTCCCTCCTAGTAGAGATACTCTGTGACACACAAGTAAGGCTTACATGTAAGTTGCAAGGGTAGTTGTCATTTGCATGTAAAATCTTCACAACCACTGACCATTTCATAAGTTATTAGCACTGGCATGTCAATATTACCTTACCTTACCGTCACCAGCGGCGTACCGATGGAGGGGGGGGGGGGGGGGAGAAAAACAAAGAGAATAGGAAAGAAAAGGAAAGAGAGAAGGGTGGAATATGGTATTATTTTCTGAATATCATGTCAAAATCTATCACATGAATTAATTTTTGTAACGAAAATGTTGAAGTTTTTGCTTGTTACCATAGGAATTGTGCTTTTCAGCCAGTCAATATCGAAGGAAAGCTCACAGAACTCACAACCTGTAAGACAAAAATGTTCATTTAAATGTTTTCCTGGAGTGTGCTTCTCTACCAATTAATACAAGGAAAGTTTTCAGATCTGACAATGTGTTAAATGACATACGTTGATAAAATGCCTCTCGGAACTTTTCTCTATTTTTTAACCATTTATATATATTTTTTAAAATTTACAGCATGAACAGAAGACTACATCGGCTCAGACTCCCTCCCCGGCACCATCAAGCGAGGGCGTATCTGTGGAAGCATATGAAACTCTCCAGAAGAAGATAATAACACTGAAACAGAAGTTGGCTCAAGTAAGTATGATAATTGTCTTTGGGGGGATTTCATTTTTTTATTTTTTTTTATTTTGCCTTCTATGGTATAGTGCTAAAAGCTAGCAGACTCTCAGCCTAATTTTAGCTTACAAAAATGGTCCAAATCTCATTAGTGACTGCTCAATACCAAAGGAGACTTATACTAAGACCAGTCTTTATTTTTCTTTTGGTGCTGTGCAGATGTAAAAATTGTTCCAACACCAACAACAAAAGGACAACACTGAACTTGATATCAGCCATTCTCTGTGGTACATGATAGGACACAGTTTGGCTCCTTTCCCAGTCATAGGAACTGTAGTCTCACAACTCTTGGCTGGTCCACTTGGTCTACTATAAGTTTTGCTGATTCAGCCATTGCAATAAGCCTCAAGTTTTATGAAAAAATTGTCCTTGAATCACTGTCGGTAATAGGGGAATTAGGGGGCATCAAGGCAGTTTAGGTTGGCACCCTAGGAAATCGCCTTCATTGCCTTGGGTCAAAGCTAGACATGGGTTAAATGATTTTGAATAGAATTTTAAAATGATGGAATACTTGAATAAGTAATTATGTAGAGGTGTCATGGCTCAGTCTCCTGAATTTGAGACACAAGGTCTGGGGTTCAAAACCCACTGCAGCACTGGCATCCTTTCGCAAGGTGTTTAACTACACTTGCCATTCTCCACCCAGGTGTAGTAAGTAGGTTCCCTTTTAGAAATTCCTTGAATGCTCGAGCATGTGATCAGCGTAGCCCTGCTAGGGGAAACCCCGATGTAGTGGTCCACCTGCACCCCCCCCCCAATCAGTTATATCGGGAGGAGAGACCTGCGGGTCATAGTGATTCAGTTTGCTTTTCGCCTCCCAGACACAGGTGACGCCAAACAAATAATAATGATAATAATAAACCAGGTTTATAGTGTGCAGTGCTTAGAAACATAAAGTGCTTTATAAATAATTGTTTTTATTATTATTATTATTTTATTGTATCTGCAGGTTGTAAAACTGAACCACTCTTGGGATGAGCAGTATCATCGCATGGAGGCAGCTCTCAAGCAAGAACTGGAGAAGACCAAACTGATGAATCAAGAAATAAAGCAAGATGCGGAGAGAAAAGAGAAAGAACGGGATGAGATTTTGGTCGCAGCTAAGCATAGGATCGAAGAACTGGAGGTACGTCCCTAAAGATATGGCCATTGGTTAGATCGTATTTATGGGGTTGTCTAGGTAGTCTTGGTAATGACATTTTCACGAAACGATACTTCATGGAAGTAGATTTTATATTGCGATGATACTGGTGATGACGATGATGGTGATAATGATGATGATGATAATGATGATAATAATGCTAACATTTATAGGGCGCTTTATACGGGTGTTTCAAAGCGCACACAGGTGGGCTGACGAAAGTGAACAATGAATCCATTAAAAAAAATTATAATGACTATTAGATTGGATGCCTATTGGATTGAAGTACAATTGCTATTACTGTTGCATTTGTATATTTCATATTGGAAGGCGTCGACAGCTGATCTTCAGAAGAATTACGACCAAACCAAACAACAGCTTGGGAAGGTAAACCGTTATGCCGTCTCCCTGCAGGGTCACAAACAGGAACTGGAAACAGAGGTCAAGAGATTGAACGAGGTATAGTCAATCATTTCTCTGTCTATGAAATGCCTGATAATCTCACCCCACATGGTGTATTTCTATGCTATACACAATCTGTTTGTCGAAAAACTATTTGTTTCATATTGCCAGTTAGCCTACATTAGCTAGTACATGTATGTAGATGTCAGTCAGTCAATATTCTGTCGGTGGACAAGGGTCGTCACTGACTAAATTCCATGGCCCTTAATTCATAGGCTGCACCCCCTGGTAGTCAGAATGGTCTTCTAAAATGTAGAGATTCGACCCAAAATTCCCTCATTTGGGAGTGAAAACTCTTTTTGTCTCGCCTGCATAGCAGAGCGAGACTATAGGTGCCGCTTTTCCGGCAGCGGCGGTGGCGGCGGCATCATCAACATTAAAATCTTAACCAAGGTTAAGTTTTTGAAATGTCATCAAAACTTACAAAGTTTATGGACCTAGTTCATGAAACTTGGACATATAGGTAAACAAGTATATCTTGCCTGAGTTTCAGGATACATGACCAAGGTCATAATCTCCTTCCGTACAACACTTCAACTTTGTTTTCTACAAATCTCAATATTCACAATTACAATACGAGAAATCAATCCAATTTTCATTGTTGGAAAGTTTTATTTACGTATGAAGAAAAATCTCCACGATGTAGTTTACCAATAATTTGGAATTCATTACCAAATCATTTTATTCTTTGTAATAACTAAAAAACATTTAAGAAACAACTAAAAACATTATTTTTGTCCCAATAATGACTCACATGTACCGCAGATTTACTGTAGTATTATTACCAGATCCCCCTTCCATTTTCTATGTTCCTCTGACTTATATTTCTTTAGCTTTTTATGGGTTTTTTAAAAACTTTTTATTTAATTTTTTTTTTTCAGTACCGGTAACTCATTGTCTATCTACAACTTGATACTTCATTGTATTGCGTATAAGGGAACTTATTTTACAGGGCCATTTGGCCTTATTTTAGTTTCCCTTTTTCATTTTCAACTACTAAATTTTGTATGTTTTTACTCTTTCTTTTTTACTGAAAGGCTTTTTAATGACAATAATTTCTTTAGATGTATTTTTTATTTGTATCAATTTTATATATAATTGCATTCATTATATTATATTGCAATGACCCTTTTTTTTATGTGAATTTGAAATAATTAAACATCAATCAATATTTAGGGTCAATGATGTGGGAGGAATCACTATCAAAATCTTAACCAAGGTTAAGTTTTTGAAATGTCCTCATAACTTAAAAAGTATATGAACCTATATTAGTTTGTGAAACTTAGACATAAGATTAATAGTGTATTACTAAAGATCTTGTTCGAGGTTCAGGTCACATGACCAAGGTCAACGGTCTTTTAGGGTCAACAAACTTTGGCTATGTTGGGGGTATTTGTGGAATCATCATCATAATTTGACATTTTATGGATTAAGTTCATGAAACTTGGACAGATGAGCAATCAATTATCCCTGAACATCCTTTGTGAGTGTTAGGTCACATGACCAAGGTCAAAAGTCATTGAGGGTCAACAAACTTTGGTAATGGGGTATTTGTGGAATTGTCATCATAACTTTAAAAGTTTATTGATCTATTTCATGAGACATAAGTGCAACCATGTATCCCTGAATATCCTGTGTGCATTTCATGACAAATCACAAAGACCAAAGGTCATTTAAGGTCAATAAACTTTGGCCATGTTGTGGGAATTTGTTGAATGGAAAGTTTATGGATCTAGTCCATGAATCATCTACAGACATAAGGGTAATCAATTATGAATGATTGTTTTGCACATGTCTGAGGTCACATGATAATGGTCAAAGGTCATGTTTGTTCAATGGACAGTATTTATTATCGTGTAGGGCCTAAAATTTTCTTTTGTGAATAATTATTTAATAGCTGTTTTCAAAGTCAGCACTGCTGTTATATCGAATCGCATATGCAGGCGAGACTGCCAGAGGCATTCCATTTGTTTTTACAAAAAAATCATACATTTCTCTAATTTTTTTTAAATAGGATTTTTGGCACACTTATATGAATATTAGGAATAACATCAACTTAATTTTTTGTGGAATAAAAATAAAATGATGTTTAATCTTAGGTTACATGAAAATCTTTAGGTGCGCATACATGGCCCCGCTTCTTATAATTATCTGTGTATTTTGCTCTTAATACAACAGAAAATTGGATATGTACTGATAAATCACTCTAAAAGTCATTTTCACCTTTTAATTTGGGGGACTATGTCTTCATTACTGCTTTATATACCCTTAATTTATAACATCATACATGTATTTGATCAATTCTTTTCCATGAAGAATAGGATGTGCCTAAATAGAAGTCTCTTTTAGGGTACTTTGATGACCCCTTTCACAAATATTCAATTGAGTTTCTAATCTCCTTTTTGTCACCTTTGAACAATAAAGGGAGATTCATTGGCCTTTGTGATTTGTTGCACCCTATTTAGTGTGTCCATTTTGTGGTGTGATATAGAATGGTACCCTATAACAGTGTGTCCTAGCCTTCTTAGAAGTCACTGGAGATTAATATTCTTCTCTTTGTTAAGTGGGTTTAGCACCATGAAGGAGTGACTCATTTCAAGGTTTATTTCAAATAATACAATAATACACATGCTGGAGCTAAAAAGCTTGAATGTCTGCATTTACAATGGGGCAAGTCCGTAAAATATGTACGTCCTGACCCTTATATGTGGGACCTTCATGAAATTTTCTGTCTCTGATTTCTTGTTCTTATGACAGTCTGTTATGTTCTCGAAGGACCATGACTTGGTCAGTTTATGAAGTGAAGTAAAACTTGAGAAAAATGGGGGTGGGACGTACAAAAGGGTTGATCATTTTATGGAATTGCCCAATGGTATGCGTATAGAAATAAAGAAAATTATCACAATTATTGTATCATGATTGTACATTATTAAGATAAACTTGAGGCACATTTTAAGTAAATAGATGTGTTACATACATGTATACATCAGTTTAAAGGTCAGAAGTCTTCTCTTTTAGAATTCAGTTCTTGTAACTTTCTGGTGGTTTGAGGATACTTTTGAACATTTCATGAAAGATTTTAGCACTGAAAAGCTTTTATTATTCGATAGTTACATGTACCATTGGTCTGACATTTGTGCTTCTCAGCAAATTAAAACTAAGGAAACTAGTCCAATCTGAAAATTTTATTGTCAGACGATAAATGTTGATGAAATTGGTCACTTATCACATTTTGTGTACTTTCCCCAAAAGATGCCAATTTCTTCTAATACCTAGATGTACTTACTGTGCAATTGGTCCAACATTTACTAGTATGTCTCATTTAGGAATTAGATATTAGTAAAATAATATTGATTTCTAAAGCAGAACCCACCCCCCCCCCCCCCGGAAAAAACAAAAACATGATACCATAAACACTTGTGCTTCTCAGTCAATTAAAATGAAGGAAATTTGGCCCACAGTTTACTCTTTGTTGAATATTTATAATAGGACCAAATAGATATATAAACCAAATAATCAACAGTATTACATGTACATGAAGTTTCTTGCTGCTCAAATTAAACAATATGATTTTATAATGTAACTGAATTTCTTAGTTTTTGACGCTGATGAATATGTTTGCTTTTGAGTGGATAGAAATCCAAACCTAAACTGGTAATATAAGAGTTACTTAAGTATATTCAGATATATGGTCACAGTAATTTGATATATAATTCATCTCTCAAAGCTGGTTAATAATTACCTTTAAGACCAGGAGTATGATTTGAGATTTAATAAGCACATATGTCCTGATTGTTTCATTTTCATGATGAAGCCTTCACAGTACTTCCGAGTGATGTCCCCAACTAACCTTGAGTTCAGTCCTTGTCCTTCTTTTTTTTTAATCATGTCAATAATAGAGTATTTTTAAGGTAAGCTTGTCTATGATTGTCTGTCCATGGACCTAGGTCCATGGTCTCTCAAAAATTGTCTTTCTCTTTCTTTCTTTCTTTCTTTCTTTCTTTCTTTCTTTCTTTCTTTCTTTCTCTCTCTCTGGTCTTGTTAAACAATCAATATCCATTGGTTCGTCAAATTATTTGGAACAGTCTTCCCACTAACATTGATTTGTGTCATTCAATACAATTAAAAAAAATAATAATAATTATCTTATTCAAATATTGTGATCACTTTGAGAGTAGAATTACTCTTTGTTATTTACATTTTGTAAATTTCTTTGGGTATTTAACTATGGAAAGGCGCTACATACATGTAAGTGTGAAAATGTATTTAATGAAAAAAATCATTTGAGAGGCAACAAAAAATTACTAAAAGAAGCCGTTACAAAGACTAGCAGCCTTTCTGTCCTGAACCCCCCCCCCCCCCGTGCCTTTCCTGTAGTGTTTGATTTAAAACTGAAAATGATACCATAACGCAGGATATAGGAAGGAAGCGCAGGAAGTAAGACACGCAGGGTTATTAATTCATATAACAGGCACTCTGATATATTGTGAAAGAATGATATATGCATTTGGTTTGGCAATGTATAAAGATAAATTAGTACTAGCACTAGCAGCAAAAGTAGTTTCATAAGAAAGTCTTTCAAATCAAGGTCATTTTTTCAAAAAATCATTGTACATGTAGACCTAGATCTACTACGCTTATATATGAAATCATGAAATCTACGCTGAAAAGCGAGTGTACTGAAGTTCACCAAAAATGTAAGCATGTATATATTGATGTATGTTTTGATTCATACCAATGATGTCATAATCCTACATGAGTTATCAACGTATATGCAAATCCCTTTTCAATAAAATTAACTTGAGAATTCATTCTAAAAAGTGATTATTAAACAGTTATCATGTAAATGACTGAAAAAGTGTTTTGTAATGGATTTTAATGCAACCCTTGTACAGACCTGCCAACCAGTACGTTTTAGCCGTATTTAGTACGTTTTTGCAACCAAAATACGGCAGTACGTTTTTTCTTTGAAAAATATGTTTTTTGTAAAAAATCGTAATTTATTGAGAAAAATAATCTCTATATGTCTCTATTTCATAAAACGTACACAAATATGGTTATTAGATCAATGTTATTTCAGGTAACTTTTTTTTTTTCAATCATTTTGTTAAAACCAGGGTGACGATATACACATGTTTCAATGGTTTTTTTTTTCATCTGCAAGAGCAGTGCGCATTTTAGCTTGCATGCAGCTTGAGCGCCGCGATGAGCGAGTGCGCCAAGCATTTTATTATGAAATACACTTTTTTGGGGGGAAAAATACAGTTTTTTTATCACAGAATACAGTTTTTCATTCCCAGAGGTTGGCAGGTCTGATGTAGGATTATACTACATACTTATGGATTCTTCTGAACACAGTCCAAGGACTCTGGCCTGTATTCTGAAGTCAGGTTTAACTTAAACTCAGGTTTAAAGTTGTGGTTTAAGTATGGATAGCCAACTGTTACATAAATCACTAACGATAGAGATATCATCTTTCAGCTCATTTGGCTCTGAAATCATTCATAATTGTCTAGGAAGTATAAATATATGATCGTCTTCACCATCGATGAATCAGGAAAGAGCACAGTAAACATAAGAAGCATACAACTTAATGAAAAAATTGATACTTTTGGCTTCCCATACTTAAACCACAACTTTAAACCTGAGTTTAAGTAAAACCTGACTTCAGAATACGGGCCTCTGTATTCAGCTCCAAATTCATTATGACGTCATTGATATCTGGATTCATTTGTTGCAGTCATGCCTTGTTACTTGGCAAAATCAAAATTTACATCAATGCAAAGAATACCTCCTGATCATCCAAGCATTAACACATACCACATAACTATGGTATCAAATTATTTGGGAGAACATACTGTTGCAGGCCATATATAATAATTATGTGTTTGTGACATATTATTTCCTAAAATTGGGGATTTGTAAGGTGTGTATTTTTTTTTCACTCACACAGTATTTTGTTGATATCTTAGGCTCTTGAGCATAAACTTCATGTTTCAGAGAAGAACTAAACTTTTCTATGAATTATGACCCCGAACCATGAAACCTAATTGATGCACTATTGATTTTCTGGGCTCTTGAGCTGCGACATAAACTTTAGGTTTCAGAGAAGAACTGAAGTTTTCTGTGAATTATGATATGAAACAGTACTGAAAAATTTGATAAACTAATGATCTCGTAGGCACTTGAGCACAAACTTCAGGTTTCAGAGAAGAAGAAATTTCTTTGAAACATGATTGATAACTTAGTGATCTCTTAGGTGCTTGAGCTGAAACTTTAGGTTTCCAAGAAGAAGTCTATTTTTTTCTCTCAAATTATAATATGAAATATTTACAAAATATTGATACTATTGATATCCTGGTCTCTTGACCAGAAACTTCAGGTTTCAGAGAAGAACTGAAGTTTTCTATGAATTATGACATGAAACACTGAAACCTAATTGATATACCATTGATCTCTTAGGTTCTTGAGCAGAAAGTTCAGGTTTTAGAGAAGAACTGAAGTTTTCTATGAATTATGGCATGAAACAATGAAACCTAATTGATATACATCTACCATTGATCTCTTAGGCTCTTGAGCAGAAAGTTCAGATTTCACAGAAAAGCTGAAGTTTTCTCTAGGTTTTGGGCATGAAACACTGAAACCTAATTGATAAACCATTGGTCTCTTAGGCTCTTGAGCAGAAACTGCAGGTCTCCGAGAAGAAGAAACCGGTTGCCGCCGTTGCTCCTCCATCTCGTAACGACAAGAGCAAACCCAAGAAAGATGAGTGCGTCCTTCACAGCCACGAAGAGAGATCCATCCTTGCCAGCATGACACAGGGTGAACTGATTGAAGAGCTTGGTCTGCTCAAGCAACAGGTAAAAATGAGCGTGTTTATATCAGAATATCTTGAATTAGCCACCATGAGCGTGAATTTTCTTTGTATTCCTCGTTACTTGTTCGAGAGTGATGTATGGTGTGAAGTTGAAGGGAAGGAAGAAGACTGAGGTTGGATGCAGATGTTGCGTTTGGAAGAGAAGGTGGATCAGATGACAAAGGCGAACGGAGTGCGTTGGTATGGGCATGTGTTAAGGGTGCTTGAGTTTTTATGGAAGTGAGTTGAAAGGGTACCATTCCAGATATGGTTTGTTGATGATGATGATGGGTTCTTGTAAAGCGCCGGTATCCGCCTCAGCTGGGCGCTCATGGCGCTTGCTCAAAAATAGGAAATATCTCACAAATTTCAATGTCTTCAAACAGTGCTTAGGATCATCATTCAGTTCAAGTACTATCCTCGTAATGCTACAATTGAGTTATTCTTGCGATAATGTTGGAGTGGGGAACAGAAAGGTCTTCAGGTAAGACTCAAAAGTTGATTGGGTCTCTGCTCTCCTGATAAGTTGGGGAAGGCTATTCCACAGCTTTGGTCCAGAGATGTAGAAGGCTCTGTCACCCCAGGTTGTGTGGCTGAGAGATTCTGTCAGCAATGCTTGATCTGCTGATCTGAGACTGCATGTTGGTCTATGCTGAGATAAGAGCTCTGATATGTAGGGAGGAGATTTATCGTTGTTGCAAAACTTTCGTTAAGAAGTTGAGAATTTGAGATCCCAGTCATGCTTGTGCAGGAATCTGTTGAGTAAATGCTTATCATGAAAAGTTATTTCTCACCAGTTTCCATAATTTTTGCATAATTTTTCATTTTGATTTGCTTCAAACTACAACTGTGTTATTTCTATTGGATATTTGCGGAAGTTATGTGTTATCATTCTGTTACTGTGATTGTTCTTCAACTCAGGTTGACGTGTACAAAAGCGACTTCTACAAAGAGCAACGGGACCGCCAGCGTGTCAACGGGGAAATGGAGGAGGTCAAGACGGAACTTCACAGGGCAAAGAAGAAGATGGACAAACAGAAACATGAAGTAAATAAAAAAAAAAAGAAAAACAAACTTGTTGCTCGAAAGTCTTATTCAGGAGATTACTTTTTTAAGCCTTTATTTGATCATATTTTTTCATCAAAATGGCAAAATTAGTGCTTTTCTTTCAATCAACACATTCATTCGTTTTAAGATTATGTTCCAAATCAGATTATTGACAATTTGTTTATCTCAACCTCTGCTTATGACCCATATTTCTTTGATCATATTATTTTTCTGAAAATAAAGGGCAGTTTCTTGCAAGATACTTGTATATGACGATTTTGTGGAAATTATGGGCAATAATTCTAATTCAAATCAAGAACTAGATTTTAATTCGTCATGCGGATGAATTAGGTGGTCTGTCGTAGATGTATAAATAGATAAACAGACATAATTATTTAAATAAATGAGTAGATATTAGATTGAAAGATAAATAGACAGATAGACATACAAATTTAAACTGATACCTATAGGAAAGATAGATAGATAGAAATATATATATATAAACAGATAAATAGGTATTAGATAGACAGACATTAGATGGATAGATAGATAGATAGAAGAATAATGATAAGAATAAGATTCTGAAAGCAGTAAACAAGGGCACAAAACAGCTATGTAGATCCTTTCTTAGAAGTTTGCATTTTTGGGCAACCATTTTTTACTTTAATATTATTTTTCACAAACAAGCTTCAGATATTGAAGGACCAGGCTTTGGCTTTCCAGTTCCATGCTGACGAGCGCAAGCAACGCCCCGCTGCTGCTGCAGCTCCTCGTCGAGAAAGGCCACGGTCTTCGGTAAGATATTTTCCCTCCTGAGCAAGTCCCATTGAAATATAGCCTGTTGACTAGTCGTCTACTATGTAACTGGTAAAGTTCATTCTGATGATAAGATGGTTTAAATGAAAACACTTTAATTTAAGACATATTAAATAGCAGGAAGCATGAGTGAAAATCTACAAATTAAAGAAGTATTACAGTGAACAATTTTCTAAAATGCAATACTATATTAGCAAATCAGTTAAGTAGATATACATGTATGATGCAATCGATTTTTTCATGCTCAGCCCTGTTAAACGAGATCACTGATTCATCATTTATGTTGACAGTCAAAATAACTACACAATTATGCAGAAGTTAAGTATAATGTTTTGTTCTGTTTTCTCAAGGGCAATTTTGCGGGGCTTATTTTTGCACAAAGAAACTTTTCATGTTTGCTACATGTATGATTAGTCAAATAGTATAAGTGAAAATTGAACAATATATTTTTTTGGGGGGTGTATGCATGTTTTATTGATTTTTGTAATTTTGTTTGCCCTTACCTAATTCTGTTTTCGTCATGGATTATTGAGTGCAACTTTACTTTTTTATATCATTTTAAGTTTGGTTCGCTCTAATTGTTTCAGTTTTCATTTTTTTACATGAACTATGATTTACTATCACATTTTTTGTTTCTCCATGAAGCCCCAGGATAGAGTCTTTGAACTCTTAGAGAATCCCCGATCCCCAACTTACCATCGACAGGTTCGACAGAGGAAAGAGAAAGTGAGGATGAAAATTTGATTATTCTTAATTGTGCTTTTCTTACAAATTATTCTACTTGAATTGCGCCTATATTCTCCGTTGAATGAGAGCGCTTTACAAACACCAAAACCCAAACAACATATCTTTTAGAATAGTGAACACTTATCAAAAGATTACCTTTTTTAAAATTAACTCTTTGTCTTGTTTTTTTGCTGCCTGGGAAAATTGGCCTAATATTCAATCTCAAACACTAAACTTAAGATAGTATTAGTATTATTTTTTTCACTTAACACAATTTGAATGCTCAGTTTTCAATCATACACATAAAACTGACATGGGGCCTGTTGCAGAAAGAGTTGCGTTTAAACGCAAGTCAAAATATCAAGCGCAAGTCCCGAATACGGGCGCTTCATTGGCTGAAAATCAAGTTGCGCAAGATTTTTTGAGTTGCGTTCGATCGCAACTCTTTCTGCAACGGGCCCCTGACCATTCAATTGGATCCCCAAATCACATTAGGATACCTTTATTGCTTGTGTAATTGGCATTTGAACATCTTTAATGTATTTTCTTAACTTGCCCCCCCCCCCCCTCTTCCCTTGAAAAATTCCTGCATATGGCCATGGACATAAAGAATAATAAATATATTCTGTATTTACCACATAATTGGTTGATTTAACCAAAGATATCAGTAATTTTCTTCATGCATGCCATCACTTTCCTAAAGTCTTCTTGCATTAACAACTTACTTTGTACATGTATTACAATTATTTTTTATACACATCATGTGTATTTACTTGTTCAAGGCATGCAGTTTGTGAATGAAATAATAATAATAGTCATCAATTTATATGGCATCATCTTTTTTGAAATACTATTTCTCAAGATGCATTAGTAATGTTTTTGTCTTTTCTTTATTTCTATTCTTCTAAAGGAGCTGGTCCCTCACGGTGTCAACTATGCTTTGAATGGGGAGTATTGTGACGCTCAGGAAGATTTCCAGATCTGCTATCCTCCAGAACTCTCTGACGATCATAGCTCTCATGGGTAGGTCCCGTCCTTGTGTCGCTAAATATTCAACTGGGGCCAGTCTTACAAAGAATCATGATTGATCCAATCAATCTCAACTGTATGGAAATCCATCCATACCATTTTTTTTTCTGCAGGAAATTTGCACAATCTCCCTAGTAAACAAAGAGAATCACACTGAATCTTCAAGAGAATGATGGATGTATGAATATACATCATATCTACAAAATATTGTGAACAAATTTGTATTTGAGATGTTGACGTTGCTGGCCATCCATAGATGTGGTCGATCGGATCAATCGCAACTCTTTGTACGACGGGCCCCTGGTCTTCACCCAGTTAGTGTTTTCTGTTTGGTCTCTTCCAGGGAAATAATTGCATGGCAGCCTGGGTCAATGTTTTTCCCCATAATGCTAAAAAAGCCCTGCTAACTAAAAAAAGGAGCCCCGGAAAATTCCCATTCACTGCTATGTTAAAGCTTATCCAATGTTGCAGATTTTCGCAGTACTTTGTGAAAAATAGTCCCTGAAAATGATATCAAAAATTATTTTCTGCCTGGTCTCTTTTCAGATGGTCTAATCTTAGTTCATCATCTAACCATTTGGACTAATTGATATTTATCCCATTTAACATTTGGTCTATTTTTCCAGTTAGGCCACACCCATTTTGCTTAATAACCCCTTGGTCTAATACCACTTTATTAGTCTATTTGTCTTGATGAATTTTTTATGAGCCAAATTTCTGTTTGAAAAAAAAAGCATTATCATAAAGCAGGGCAAATTAGATGAACTGGGCATTAGACTAAATGTCATTTACCTTACACTAACTGGGTTTGAGAGCAAGTATATTTTAGACCAAATAGCAATGATACCAAATTGAGAGTAGACCAACTGTTCATAGACCAGTGCTGGCGGCACAGAAAGGTTTGTTAGCGTAACAGAGTTCTAACAGCAAGCCCAGTCACATCTTTCGGATTGTGAAGTCAATACATTTATAACAATGTGTAAGTAATGCATTGTTGTAACATTAGGCATCGCTGCCACATTCCCTGTTGTAACAGGGCCTCATTGTTAGCGCTAACAACGTTTCTGTGCGGTCAGCACAGGTGAAAATGAACTGTGTGTTTTATACTAGTGACCTTACTTCAGGGCACGACATTAGCAGTGGCCCGGGGCAACCAAAAATGAGAGTCGGGCCACATTCTGCAAAAGCCCACACTTGGTGGTCGGGGGGCCATTTCATAAAGCTGTTCGTAAGTTAAGAGCGACTTTAAGAACGACTGGTGAACCTTCCTTACGCGCTAAACCATCGCCAATGGTGTATACCATTTACCAATCACCAGTCGTTCTTAAAGTCGCTCTTATCTTACGAACAGCTTTATGAAACACCCACCAGGTCAGGCTACCAAAGTTTTGATAAATTGTAATGTTTTCTATTGTTTTAGGGCCACCAAATTTGCTTGGCAGGCCACAAAGAGTGTGAAATTAAAGATTTTGGTGGACCGATCGGGCCACCAAGAAAAAAAGTTAGTGTCGAGCCTAAAGGTTGTGCAATTTATGTATAACAGTTGAGATCTGTTCACCCAGTAACATATTGAGGCAATGTACTTTACACATTAAATTCTCTGAATAGTTCAATGTGTACCATCACCAAAGAAAATTAGATTTAAGTGCTTATGAATATTTGATTAAAGGCAATTTAAAAAGATACTGTGTATGCCTATTCTAATTCTTTCTTATTGCTTTATATCTCTTTTATTTCTTCTATTTCCCCTTGTTTTTTTCTCTCCAATTTTCTCAAATATTCCAGGAGTGATCACGATCCATTCTCCTTCACCCAGAAGTAATCCTGAGATAAACTCTACCATACGAATCTGAAAATTTCTAGTAATTTTGTACATTGAAGTTGATGGAGTGCAGCAGCGTTGGAGAACAATCACTTTTAATCGGTAATCCATAGCAGAAAATTTGAATTAATCAGCTTTCACCTCTGAAATTCACAATGAAAACACTCTATACTTCACGATACATAGTGAAAAAATAAGAATTGATTGTATATGCATGTACATAGCAGTGCATTTTAAATCAAGCATCTTTTTCTCCGATAGCACTTTTTGCAAACATTTTATAATAAAAGCTTTGTACTTGATCAACTTCATTGTATAAAGCTGATCTGAAAAAGTGAAGAAAGAAAAAAAAAAAAATGTATTGAGATAATTGCATTTTATATAAGCAAACTTTTTAAATAATATAAATGAAGAGTTAGATGGAAATAAGAATGAGAAATGTAGCATAGTGATTTAAACATTAAGTAAAATACCTCTTCTGAAGGAAGTCAATTTATGTGCACTTGTGCATTTGTGGTATTAGTATCAAACATATTAACATAACATATATTACACTGGCTTGAAATAAGCTGAACATGTACACTTATTTAGAAAAAGGATGAAATAATTGAAAAGCAGTCAGATAAATTGGATTGTTGTTTGAATCAATTATAGTAGCATTAGCATTGAAATGCAAATTGCTGTTCTGTTGTTTCAACAGTATAAAGAAGGATTAAGTAATGCTTTTTGCATTGATACAACCAAACTTAAAGGACAAGTCCACCCCAACAAAAAATTGATTTGAGTAAATAAGAGAAAAATCCAACAAGCATAACACTGACAATTTCATCAAAATCGGATGTAAAATAAGAAAGTTATGACATTTTAAAGTTTCGCTTAATTTCACAAAACAGTTATATGCACATCCTGGTTGGTATGCAAATGAGGATACTGATGACATCACTCACTCACTTTTTCTTTTGTATTTTATTATATGAATTATGAAATATTTTGATTTTCTCGTCATTGTCACGTGAAATGAAGTTTCATTCCTCCCTGAATACGTGGAATTCCATTATTTTAACATTTTGTGGTTCAGGCAAGGAGGTCCTAATTGTCAAATTCGTAAAAATTGAAATATTGTATAATTCAAACAATAAAAAACAAAAGAAATAGTGAGTGAGTGACATCATCGACTCTCTAATTTGGATGTAACTGGCTCGTTCATATAACTATTTTGTTAAAAATAAGCGAAACTTTGAAATGTCATAACTTTCTTATTTTACATCCGATTTTGATGAAATTTTCAGCATTGTGCTTGTCTGATTTTTCTCTATTGATTCAAATCAACATTTTGTTGGGGTGGACTTGACCTTTAAGTACCTGCTTTGAATTAGACGACCAGGGAAATTGATAGTGCTTTTACTATTTTTTTAAATATACTCATGCACAAATGATCGTAGAAACGGTACTAAGCAAATTTTGAAGAAAAAAAAAAAAATCTGCAAATATGGATTATTACTCGTATCAGACATCTGTGCTGGTAATTTAGAATACTGTGTCGCCCTTGATTTCATGAATATTGTGAAGGGATAGGTATATTATTCGTATTTTACTCGGCCTCTACGTGCGTACTGACTTTGCATGCAGAGACAACGCAAAATATACCATTGTGTTTTCCCTGGTATCACATCTTGGTATCTGGGGACGCGTAGAAAGAGATACGCATCATATTGTTACGTGCAACAATAATATGCGTCATAATGATAATCAAGATGAGACAATTCTGGATACTGCGTCATCGGGCCTGGGACGCGACTTTTCAATTACGTTGAAATGGTCACGGTGGTAAAGCTCAGAGGCCCTGGCTCAACATGACAAAATAGAATCCTATTCTTAAAGGGTAAAATACTAGTATCTAAATTTTCTTGATTTTGCTCTTGATATTTGATTTGGATTATAATAAATATTTTGACTGAATCTTCTTTTGGGGAACATCAGAGATATTAACCTTAGAAGAACGATATTGCCCTCGTATAATGACTCGGGTTGATATGATTCTGTTGTGGCAATATATATGATGTTCCCCTCAAATCCAGTTAATATTATGCAATGATTTCATGCAACTATATCTTTGTTATGTATGTATTCACATATACTGGTACCTTGTTACATTATTTTTGTTTTAATTATATTTGAGATCATTAATTCCCATTATGAATGTTTAACAAGATATATATATATTTTTATACTGCAGATATGATTATCACCCTTTTAAAAATATGAATGGATTTTTTAATTCTTTGGTGTTGGTTCATAATATTAAGTAGCTCACTTTGAAACATATATATCATTTACGTCATTGTGGTTTGTTTAGCATATGTGCGCCTAACAGGCTGCTAAAAAGCTATGAATCCAGTGACCGGATACAGAGCTGCCAACCAGTACGTTTTTGCAACCAAAATACGACAGTACGTTTTTTCTTTAAAAGATACGATTTTGTAAAAAAAATCATCTCTATTTCATAAAACTTACACAAATATGGTTATTTGATCAATTCGATTTCAGGTAACTTGTTTTTTTTGTTAATCATTTTGTTAAAACCAGGGTGAGATATACACATGTTTCAATGTTTTTTTTTTCATCTGCAAAAAGAGCAGTGCGCATTTTAGCTTGCATGCAGCTTCAGCGCCGTGATGAGCGTGCGCGCCATGCATTTTATTACGAAATACAGTTTTTTTGGGAAAAATACCGTTTTTTTATCACATAATACAGTTTTTCATTCCCAGAGGTTGGCAGGTCTGCGGATAATAATAATTGTGAAGCGCTTTGAGCAGTTGTAGATTGATATAAACTATATAAAAGCCAATTATTATTATTATTATTTACTTCCATTTCATAAATGTAGAATAAAGGGGTTTTTTTTGCTTATAAATTTCTATGAAATTTTTGAGATTGTGAAAAAGATCCAATTGAATTTGATGCTACCTGATATGTTTGTAAACTTTGTGCCAGAATATGCAGAATGGGAGATTTGTAAGTTGTAGATTTATATAGAAGCAATGATGGATATATATTTATTATATTGTTGCCCTTTTGTATCTTATGCATTTAAATACATGATTTTAGATAGAGTAATTGGTAAGGAGTGGGGGTAGGCATGGTGAATTTGTGCATATTCAAACATGAAGAAAGGGGAGTAAGAAATTCAAGAAAAATGTTTATTCTTCGTAGTTTTGCAAAGCAAACTGCAACTTACTGTACTCACCATCAAACAAACAAACGTCGCATGTTGTTATAGCAAATGCAAGATGCTACCCTTCTTTGGTCGTAACAAGCAGGTGACAAAAATTCAATTTCCTATCAACTAGAATAAAAGAGAAGGAGTGGTAATAGACCTGTCCTTGAAATGTCAATAATTCAACACCATTATGATTGAAAGGTCGAAATAATCCCATGCATCCGGGGAACGTTTCATCAACATCTTATGTCTGACATGTTGTCGGATCTGACAATTTTCCTTGATTGTGATTGGCTGAGAAGCACAGGTTTCCGACTGTTACCATGGTATTTGTTAGATAAAACAGAGTGTGTCTGATAAAACTTCCAACAACCGTCTTTCAGTCATTGTATTGAGGGAGAGTGGAAATACTCTCATTTATTTCTTTCAATAATATATACATGTAAAAACATACAAATATCATACATTATTTTGAACATAAATATACAAATATAATCATGAAACATTAAGATGAGATTTGAAAAAAAAAATCCCCAAAAGCCTCAAACGGTCCCCATGTGGGTGTTTCATAAAGTTACTTGTTAGTTGCGTGCGACTTTGCGAAAGACTGGTGATCCTTTCTTGTGGTAAATGATACACACCAAATTTTCATAGATGTTGATTTAGCACCAAAGAAAGAATCACCAGTCATTCATAAAGTCAATCATAACTTACGAACGACTTTATGAAACACATTCCTGGGGAGCGTTTCATCAATATTTTCATCCGACAAGTTGTCAGATCTGACATCTTTCCATGATTTTGATTGGCTGAGAGGCACTGTTCCTATGGTAACTGTCGGATAAAATGGGACTTGTCGGATAAAACGTCGGACAAGTCCTTTCATGAAACGCCCCCCAGGACTCTTGAGATAACAGAGAACGTTTCAAGTCGGATTCTAGATGCTTTTTCAGTTGGTCTGAGTTGGTAGAAGGGAATCTCTGATTGGTGCAATTATACACTATCAATGTTCTTGGTGGGAGACCGTCTTTTAGGTGTGCTGATCGGCAACAGTAATTTCCTGTTACCTACTCAGACGGGATGACGAAAGTTCATGAAAGGACTTGTTCTATCAGACAACAAAGTCTAATAATCTTAATCTGTGAGTTTGAATCTATCAGACAAAGTCTGCATCCTACAGTTACCATGGTAACAGTAATACACCTGTCCTCCTCAGCCAATCAAAATCAAGGAAATTTGTCCGATCTGAGAACTTGTCGGATGAATAAATTTTTCCTCAGGAAAATGTGCCCCCCCCCCCTTTCGAAAATTCCTGCATCCGCCCCTGGTAGTTTTATGAAGTGCTGAAATCAAAATATAATATTTTACAACCTCTGCACCTTCCTGGCTTTTCATAAAGGAATTGACAGAGGAAGATTTCGATTTTGGTCAGTATGTATAATTGGCAATCTATTTTGTTATTCATGAATGTCTATTACATCGGCAGTGGCTGTAAAGAAATGTTTGAATTGGAGTCTTTATGTTCACCTCGGAAAAAGAGTATTATACCTCATCCCCCACAGTGACATCTTTGATCTGCCCTACATAGCAATAATTCACTGACATTAAAGTTTTGAGTTGGGAAAGAGATGCCAATATGTGGACCCATAATGCATCTCCTTTTTCAATCATCCATGTCAGGCCTTTTTAAGGTTAGAATCTTTTTTTTTTCTTGACCAAAAAACCCAAACCTATACGATATTATTAGTGTCATGGTCAAGGCAGTGATTTAATGAATGTAATTGAAATAAGTCAGAAAAAACATTTAACTGTTCCACTAAAGCCAAGTACAAATTTTTTTGAGTTAAAGGAACAAAGCAGGCAGTTTTAGTTTTACGATTTGTTAGTTTTTTTTTAGTAATTGATATTGTGTCTTTCACCTAATTGGTAATGGTTACCTTGAGCAAATTATGCAGCCCAGATTGCTCATTGCCCCACCCCCTTCATTTTCCTGCCCCTCTCCCTTTCCACATCCCTCTTGCATTTCTCCCCCTACCCTCACGCTTCTCCTCTCCCTTCCCTTTTCTCCCCACCCCTCCCTCCCCTTTTCTTTACACCTCTCACCTCCCCCATCCTTTTCCATCCCCCCTTCCCTCACTTCACCGCCCCTCCCTTCCCCGAGTCCCTCTCCACCACCCCTCCTTGTTCCCTTACCCTTTTCCATCTCCTCATCCTCTTTCCCTTCCTCTCCTTCTCCCTTTCCCTCTCCCCCATCATCTCCCCTCTTCCAATCCATTCCCCTTCCCTCTTCTTCCCCTACCCCTCCCTATCCTGCCCTCTCCCCTCCCATCCCCTTCCTAACATCCCTTCCCTTACTTTACCCTTTTCTTCTGCGATCCCAAAGATGTCACCCCCTTTTTCCATTGGTTGAACAGACTCAAAGAAGAAAGAGACAAAAGCTGTGTCTGAAATTTGATTTGACTCATGTGATTGAGAAAGTGGAGTTGGAACACTTGTGACACTATATATTTTTTCATGTAGAAATGTGAAAACATATCGCTAATATGACATGTACATGTATGTTCTATGATTGTAATTTTTCACTTTTTGTCACTACATTGTAGCACGTGTACATAGGTATACCCGTTAATATTCTTGGTGCACTTTTATTAAACATTGCCATTTTGTTTCCTTTTTGTGACTAAAATACATTTATTTATTTATAAATTTAATTATTCCATAAATCAAACATTATTTCAGAGCCTCAGTTGTGATCAGACAGCAATATGTTGGCTCCAAAATGGCAATAATGATTTAAATATGAATTCTTGGAATCAATTAACTGTTCTATTCATGTTAAAGGTGCTTTCTTGCAAGAATTCATATATTTCAAGCCCGCCAATATACTAGTACCTGTGCCTTATTTCTATAGAATATATATAGTGAAATGTAAGAGTAGATCAGAAATGGATACTGTGCAATATTATGATTAATATAAAGGTCTATGCGCGATAAACCGTGGGGCCGATAGATCATAGTGTCTCTAACACACACGATACGCCAGTAAATGAGACGCATAAACACAAATTACGCTACTAATTAAGCTACTCAATAATTCATTCATTGTGATCAAGTTTTCAATTTTAATTTCCCCCTTTTTATTTAAATATATGTATGTTTTATCAAAAAACAAAGATATGGATTCCTGAAATGCTTTTATAAAGTTTCCCTTCATATTTCACTGTTCTTATTTGTATATTGCTTCACGTTCCAGTGAATGTGTGTCTGTGCAGAAACTGCTACCATCTATCGGCCCTGTGGTCTATCGGGATTGACTAGACATAAAGTACTATCAACTCATGTTCTTTGTTTTGTGGTCAATTGAATGTATTACTAGTAATTGCTTTACTCATAAAAGTAGCTGCATGTCAAAATCTACAAGGCCTGTACCTCATTCATTGTGTTTTCCTTCACATGGAGATAGAAAACTTGTAAATATCTTACAGAATTAGAACTGTACGCTAATTCATGTTTTTGACGGTCACATTGAATATTGTTCTATGAATTCTTGTAAATTTCCCATGGATGGGTTTATATTTATATTTTTTCAAATTTTTCTAGAATTTTATTTGTTTTGTCACAGTGTTCCAGCTCCAAACTTTCCGCACATGTTTTGTCGAAAATGACGATTTAAAATGAATTCACAAAGCCTGATAACAGCCCTGCCGGTATGTGTCATCATCATTATGATCACGAGTGCTTCATTTGTTTTGTATTTTTTTATGACAAAATATGTTATGATGTCAATGCCAGCAGTATTTCTGTGTTAAATTTGAATGGGTGTCAATACAATAGTGTTATGTAATATTTTAATATATGCCGACGTAAGATAAGGTGTGACTTGTTTGATATTTTAATTTCCTGCTTTTGATTACAGTGATATGTATATAGTTTGAGGTTTTGACCAACATGTGTTACGGTCTTATACGCGACTTGTTCTTATGGTGTAACTCGCCGGTTAAGTCCGCGAAAAAGTGTTCTATTGCAAATATAATGTACGCAGGGGAAAGTACCAGATTTTCTTTTTGCTTGTGGACGGCATTGTAAATATGATATCATATTGCAATGTATATGATGGAATTGTTTTTAATACTAAATAGGAATTGTTTTTGTTGAAAATGTATGTAGGCCTACTTGGATATCCATGCTCTTGTAGGGCACATATTCTATTTTTTTTAAAGGGTGAAACCGTGATTACTGAAACAAATAATATATCAACAAACAAATGATACAAATTCAATCCAAACAAAATTTGAATATACTTGAAAGATTTTTTTTTAGTTTAATGAAATTATTATACGATCACCCTCATTAGTTTGTCAACTGTTCCTGTCGTGTTATGTATGCATTACTTTCCAAAGTATGTTGAATATAAAATTCTAAACCTTAAAGGAAAAGCCACAAGGTGCTTATTTCTTAACAATAATCACATGGCAATTACTAACTTTTAAAATTTGTTCACGTTATTGAAAAAAAGTTTTCCCCCCTGATTCCACAGTCCTTGTCATTTTTATACTGCCCATTCATAAAGAATATCTTATGTACATTGGAATCTGGAATATTTGTTATAATATAGGCATATCGTATTTAATTTCAAAATGAAAATCTCCCTTTTATGCTTGTTTAAAGGTCAAGTCTACCCCAGAAAAATGTTGATTTGAATCAATATAGAAAATCAAACAAGCACAACAATGAAAGTTTCATCAACATCAGATGTAAAATAAGAATGTTATCACAGTTTAAAGTTTCACTTATTTTTCACATACAAGTTTTTATATGCACATCTCAGTATGTCCCTCACTATTTTGTTTTGTATTGTTTGATTTACACAATATTTTATTTTTTACAGATTTGAAGATAATGACCAGCTTGATTGAACCACATAATGTTAAACAATGTTAATTCCACATGTTCATTGAGGAATAAAACTTTATTTCCCATGACAATGAGGAGAAAATTAAAATATTTCACATTTTGTACAATAAAATACAAAATAGTGAGTTTGTGATGTCATCAGTCCCCTCATTTGCATAAAGACCAGGATGTGCACATGACTGTTTTGTGAAAGTAAGCGAAACTTGAAAATGTCGTAATTTTCTTATTTTACATCCGACTTCGATAACATTTTCAGTGTTATACTTGTTGGATTTTTATCTTTTTATTAAAGGACAAGTCCACCCCAATAATAAGTTCATATGAATAAAAAGAGAACAATCCAACACACATAACACTGAAAATTTCATCAAAATCGGATGTAAAATAAGAAAGTTATGACATTTTGAAGTTTCGCTTAATTTCACATAACACATCCTGGTCGGTATGCAAATGAGGAGACTGATGACATCATCCACTCACTATTTCTTTTGTATTTTATTATATGAAATATGATGTTTTCTATTTTTCTCCTCATTGTCAAGTGAAACAAAGATTATTCCTCCCTGCATCATGTGGATTTAGCATTGTTTTAATATTATATGGTTCAGTCAAGTTGGTCCTTGCTGTCAAATCTGTAAAAAATGAAATATTGCATAATTCAAACAATAAAAAACAAAAGAAATAGTGAGTGAGGGACATCATCGAATGTCTCATTTGCATGTCACTGAGTTGTGCATATAACTGTTTTGTGAAAAATAAGCAAAATTTTAAAATGTCATAACTTTCTCATTTTACATCCGATTTTGATGAAATTTTCAGCATTATGCTAGATTGACTTTTCTCTATTTATGCAAATCAACATTTTTCGGGGGTGGACTTGACCTTTAAAATCAACTTTTTGTTGGGTGGACTTGTCCTTTAATGTTATTTTTAATGATTTACTTCATTATTGGAATCATCATGATCTGCCAAGGTGCATTGGCTTGATCTTCAACTTGTTACTAGTTTATATTTGCAAAGCTTTTCTGCACAGATCCTTGTGAAAGATTTTTGGAATGTGTCAATTGTAAATAATATCAGCCATTAATTTTGTCCATGATTTTGTGGATAATTTTGTTAGTAACTAAGTATTACTATTGCATCAATCTGCTCTTACAGCATTTAGCATAAAAAGTGTAAAAATGAATGGGGACATTGCGGTTCAAATAGTTTGCATATTATGTGTATGCCACAATTATATGTATTTGATGTGATAAGTCTGTTCATTTGCTAAGATTTCATAATATTCATATCTAGTTTTTATCTACTCAGATAATCTTGCATGTTTAGTAGTTGTTGACTTGTTTTGGCGGGAGGACATGCATCTATTGATGTGAATTGTCCCAAGTTTTGTCTGTTTTGTGCTTAGCTTTTGCAGTTATTAATTTGTTGAAAAATTCATTCTTTATCATCTTAAAAACCACAATGATGTGGTGGATTGTGCTTATGGTTCATCTAAAAGCCTATTTCAATTTAAATACCATATGTTATAACATACTTCTCTATATTGCATTGCCGCTTTGGGGACTAAAAATGATTTAATTTGTCATAAAAACAGAGCCCTCTGTCAAAGGAAAATACTTTTTTTTGTTGTTTTTTTTTTTGCAGGATTTTCTGCATTTATTGGAATATATACAAAACAAATTTACAATGCTTGACACATAATCATAATATAGCAAAAAGTACATAACCAAGTGACAATCTTATATGTAGTGACTGGAGAAAGACATAAATACAATATATAAAAAAATATATATAATAAGTAAAATGCAGAGGCAAACTATATCAGCAAATATATGCTTGAAGCAGAGCAGCGGGGGAAGACTCTGAAGCCTGCGTAACTAACATTTGACTTATTGTACTTTGGTATGTATGAGATAATGTCATTGTATTTCAAGCAAGGGGGCGTGGCATAGTTGTGGTTTTGGTCAGAAAGTGGGCAGGCTTAATACGATACACCACTGCACTGAAGCCAATTGAAATGTATACTGGAATGTAAAATAATGACACAGTCACCAGAGCATGCATTATTTATGAATCAAAACAAGGATGTGTCTAGCCGGCCCGCGATTAATTTTGGTGTCATGCATTTGCTGCCAAGCAAGTTATATATAAAGTTATATAAAATAACTAAATAATCAAAATAATTTTAATAAAATGTGTAGTCGTAGTTTTTACTTGATTCGCTCATCCTTAGATTTTAAAAGAGAGGGAAATTAATAAACGGCAAATCTTCGGAAACATAGCTACATCCAGCTTGCATCGTAAGTGATAGTTTGCCCATCACCTTCACCAACGGTGATAATTTGCTTGTATGTTTTTATGTATGATGTAGACAATTAAACTATTTTCATTCTTAAAAATATAGATTTGTCTAGTTTCATGTATCTTGATTTTTTATATTTTTATGAAAAGAGCGTACCGGGTCTAATCGTCTTTTTTATCTGCCTATCTAATATCCTACATAGAGATTACTCATTCGATTCAGTATTACACCTCTTGGAGGTGGTAGTGGCGGATCTATGAAGTAGGGGTAACCCCCTCCCCCCTTGGGCTCCCTATAAAAGGAGGTCCGGATTCGGGGGGCTGGCACACTCCTTAAAATAGCAACCAAAAATGAGAAGACCCCAAAATACCTTTATTTTTTTAGTGATGACCAGTATTATCTATTATTATAATGATTATTATTGGGGGGAGGGGGGGGGGGGGCTTGTCAATTTTTTCTGGAGGGAGACTAAATGCCCTTCATATTTATGAGTGATGATCTTTTCTTTTTTGACTTGTCAAATAATGAAAAATTGTGGGTTAGCAAAGAGCTTCATCCGCCCTTGTGATCGGGCTATATACAATGCGTCCCAGAAAAAGAACAAACCCGAAATTATCCATGTTTGATCATAACTTAATCACGGGAAAAAATAACAAAGGGCATACAAAATAAAGTTAGGAGTCTCTTCTTTCATTATGGTGCAGCTCATTTGATGAATAATTTTGGCAGACGGTATCCGGATTTCAAAAGGGAAAAAAAATTATCGCGAAATGTTCATACCTGCCCATTTTTTATTCAATAAATTAATCAAAGTAACTAATCAAGCAGTGAGAGCGAGCTCCTGCTTCTTTCAATAATTTAATGCTTCTTCTATAATTATTTAAAACGAATGCGTTTTGTTGATCAGTCATGACCAAGTCTTCTGTTAAAGGGCATATCCACCCCTAACATGATTTAAAAAGAAAAATCGACCAAGCATATCGCTGGAAAATTTCATCAAATTGATGTTAAAAAAAAGAACATTAAGTAAGGCATTTATCGTAAAAATTATGCTTATTTTTTTTCTCAAAACATTATGCACAACAGTACAGTGATGTGAAAGTGAGACTGATATGAATGATATGATATTTCCGTTTATGCAGATTTGTCAATCAGAAAAGTCTCCATTCAATCACAATGGGGTGCCTTAAAGAGATGGTCCAGGCTGGAAATATTTATAACTCAATAAATGGAGTAAATTGCTGAAAATTTGATCAAAATCGGATAACAAATAACAAAGTTATTGAATTTTAAAGATTTGCATTATTCCGATGAAACATTTCTATAGGCATGTCTTTATGAATATTTATTAGGTGGGCTGATGATGTCATATCCCCACTTTTTCTTTTGTATTTTTTAATATGAAATTAGGTTTATTCCCAAAAATTTCTACCAAGATCTAAAACAATTGGATTGACAACTGATTAAGTGCATTAGTTATTTATTGCTGCAACTTATTTCATCATAAAGGAGACACATCATCTACACAAAAAGTCATGTATGAAAAAATGAAATATTTATGATTTCATGTAATAACATAAGAAAAAGGAAAGTGGGGATGTGACATCCCCAGCCCACCTAATGAATATTCATTACGATGTGCATATAACTATATTTTCACAAAATATTGATAAACTTTAAAATTCAATAACTTCGTTATTTGTTATCCGATTTTGATGAAATTTTTCTTGGTGAATCTTACTGTATTTATTTAGATATAAATATTTTCAGCCCTGACCATTCCGTTAATATAGCGATATCACATTAGATGAATCCATCTTTGTTTCACATAATATTCAATATAAAATTGAACTATATATTATTTTGTTTCAATACAGATGAAACTCGTGAGTGGGTGACGTCATCGGTTCCCATATTTGCATACCAGATGTGCTTGTAACTGTTTAAATTAAGCAACAAATGAACTTTCGTATTTCAAATCTGATTTCGATTACATTTTACTTTTTGTTTTTGCTTGATTTTTGTTATTTCACTCAAATCATTTTTAATGGGGGCCGCCTTGCCCTTTAACAGTAGTAGTACCACTACTTTACTTTATACAGTGCGTCCCACAAAAAACGAAACCGAGATTTAGCGATGATTTATCATAACTTAATCATAAATACAATAGACAAATGACCCACCAACGTAAAGCTTAGAATCTCCTCTTTCGTCTGATACTACTTAGATTATTCCTTATTCACGCATGAGTGAGCAAAAACAATTCTAAGAAAGGATGCCAAAAACTCATTTGGCGGGGGGTATCTGAATTTCAAAAAGAAAGTCACATGACTAAAAAGTTAAATATCTGCTCTTTTATTTGATACCTTTATCACAGAAAATGGTCAAGAAGTAAAAAAGTTATGATCCCTCAAAACAATGCTTGTATTAAACGTGTTTTCACCGGTTTCCCACAGAAGCTATCGCACGGTATACAAAATATGGCTGATCGTCGACAAAACGGAGTGTTGAGTGAGTTTGAACGCTAGCCTGTAAAACCTCTTCATTTCATGAAATTATTGAAAATCAAGCCTTGTTTCAAATAACCAGAACTTTCTTATTTCTTGACGATTTTCTTTAATTGAGGTATCAAATTAAAGAGCAGATATTGAACTTTTTAAAAATGTGGTTTTCTTTTTGAAACCCAGATACAGCCCGCCAAGTGACTTTTTGGTATCCCCTTTTCAAATTGTTTTTGCTCACTCATGCGTGAAGGAGAAATAATTTAAGTAATTTCTGATGAAAGAGGAGATTCTAAGCTTTACAATGGTAGGTCATTTGTCTATTGTATTTGTGATAAAGTTATGATAAATCATCGATAAATCTCGGTTTCGTTTTTTGTGGGACGCACTGTATATGTATAAATTCGGATTTAAATTTTTACCTTAAAGATTATCGCATTATTTAATCTCCATTTACCCAAATGCTGGAAAAACCAGAGGTTTATTGGAAGAGCAAAACAAGATTGAGTAAAGAGATAAGGCCTATCTGTTATTTTTGATATTTTACAACCCACTTTCAGATTGAAGTGTATAGTTTGGCCTACGCATTGCATTCCAGAATAGTTTTGTTGTTTGGCTTTTATTTGGAAATCAATACAGCGATCGAGAAATGACGAGAATAAATGCTTGAAAATTCTATTTTCTGAAGAATCATTATCGAGCCGCTTTTGGACACACGTGTGGGATGCGGAAACGTAGATGGTTCATCTCTGGTACGTTTATCGTCTTATAATCTAAGAACTGATATGCGTGTGGGGGGGAAGGGCACACAAACAAATTTGATTATTCTGGGCATATACCACGCAACACGTGTCCGCCGGTGTGCTCAGATGACATCAGATATACATTCAAGACAATTTGAACGATGCAAGTCGAGTCAATAAAACTGTTATTGTTCAACCATTATACTTATAGATTTCTTTTTATAACAAATAAATCTAAACATATGCAGTTTATACCCCCTACCCCCGAAAAAAAACGGAAGCAAATATATTCTCAGAAATTCGATAAACCGACCCCAAGGATATTAATTAGTTAAAACAATCTCAATTAATTTTCAATTTTTCCGGGAATTTTTCCAAGTTTTTGAAAATCATTAGAAACATGCAAAACAATAATGATGATAATGATAATAATAATAATGATTATAAAAATCATAATTCTAATAATGATAATGATAATAATAATAGCAATAATAATAATTTGATAATGATAATAATGATAATAATAGTAATAACAACAGTAACAACAATGATAATAATAACAATGGCAATGATAATAACAATAATAATTATGATGATGGTGATGATGGTGATAAGGATGATGATGATGCTAAAAGTTATGACTTGGTTTAGGCTTGCTTTTGCTTGGTTTAGACTCTTTCTAATGGCTAAACTAGACGTGAATCCAACGTCCAGGGAGCAACTTTGTTAATAATTTTTTTTTACAAGCCAAAAAAAAAGAGCTGCACTTGCCATGCTTGCGTATATGTCTTTCATAAATGAAATACATTTTCCACTATTTTCTTATGGCTCTCAAGGCCAGGGGGGGCGAGCTAAATGTGCCCCAACGTGCATGATTCGCCAAATAAAATAAAAAAAAGATTAACAACAGTCTGTTCATCTTATCATACCGCACGAACTGGGTTTATCCTAACTGGAAATAAGACTTTTTTCCCTTTTAAGTTTTGAAGGTTTTTTTTTTTCATAAGTAAAGTTTTTACTTTTGCATGTGACATTTGAGCATCATATTGCACCGTACACTGAAAGGTATTTTTTTTGTAAAAGGTCCTGATTGGCACTTCTTAAAGGGGTATATCGGGTGAAAATAATTATTTCTAAGCAAATAAAATAAAACACACCCTGTAAAATGCTGTAAATTATTTTGCAAAGCCTGAATCGATCGAGTAATTCTTTGTTAAAGGACAAGTACACCTCAACACAAAGTTGATTTGTATTGGAGAAAAATCCAACAAGCATATTACTGAAATTTCATCAAAATTGGATCATGTAATAAGAAAGTTATGATATTTTAAATTTTCGCTTAATTCCGCAAAATAGTTATATGCACATACTGGTCGGTATGCAAATGAGGAGACTGATGACGTCATCCACTCACTATTTCTTTTGTATTTTATTATGTGAAATATGAAATCTTCTAATTTTCTTCTCAATGTCAAGTGAAACAGCGATTAATTCCTCCCTGAACCCGGGCCCTGAACACGTGGAATTAGTATTGTTCAGTCAAGTTGGCCCTTATTAACAAATCTGTAAAAAATAATTCAAATTAAAAAAAAAGAACTAGTGAGTGAGAGATATCATTTACTGTCGCATTTGCATGTCACTGAGTTGTGCATATCACTGTTTTGTGAAAAATAAGTGAAACTTTAAAATGTCATAACTTTCTTATTTTACATCCGATTTTGATTTTCTATATTTATTCAAATAAAAAAATTTGGGGGGTACACTTAACCGTGAACCATTTTAACATGAAAATTTAATTTTGGGATCAAAATTATAGTTTCAGAAAATTAAGTTATTTTCCTCACACCTCCTTCCAATGACCGTTCTCCCTCTTTTGCTATTTTTTTTCTAATTTCCAAGCCCCCTAGCTCTTCCTATTTAGCTCCCTACAAAATTATAGACATGGACCTAAATAAATAACCCAGCTATAATGATCTGCAATTTTCGGAGAAAATACATTTTGGAATTGTCTCTACTCATATTCATGCTCTTCCCTTAGCTCCTTTGCCTTCCCCCAATATGTATGTATATATATATATAATAGTTATTTATACGTATAGGCCTATATTGTTCGGTTGTAAAATGAATGCATTTTTTAAATAGGTTCGGTTGGTCAGATATTTATGTACATATTCTTAAAATATTGCTTTGACATGCATACACTATATGTTATAACCCAGCACAAAACCAGTTTAAACATGAAATAAGAAAATTGTGACGAAATATTAAGGTGATCCATGTCATACCAACGTTCAGACCACCCTTTTTTAATAACACACTGTGGGAATATTGAATGAACAATTACGTTCTTGATAAATGTATGAATGAATATGGCCCGTATTCTGAAGTCGGGTTTAACTTTTAGACCACGGTTTACTAAAATTATGGGGAGCCAAAAATTAGAAAATTATGTTTATATTGTTCTTATGTTTACTGTTTTGTTTCCTTTCGCTTTCATAATGAAGAAAAATACCCGATATATCATTCACAGGATAATGGACAATTTGAGTGTCAAATGAGTTAATAAATTGGATGTGTGCTATTACAGATTTAAACCTGCGTTCAAAATACGGGCCAATATATTTATTAAATAAATAAGTGAATACCTATAGACCTACAGATATGGAAACGAATTATAAACAAACCACGTAGTTAACGCGTGCATCACGTCTGGGGATCTCCCTAGCACGCGGTACCCCGACCTGCTTTTAAATCGGGTCACATTTGAAAGGTTCATTTGTCTGCGCGCAGTCGCAGTGAGATAGATAGACGCGCGATTCAAGATCAGGGAATTTCCCTAGAGTTTGGCGCGTCCGAAATTATTTAGGTCGGTTCACAGCGTGTCTGGTGGTGTTTTCGGTACGTACGGCGGCGCGGTATACGTTAACATTAGTGTGTGAAATCGAAAGAGTCTAACTTTTTTACCGCTGCTAATCAAGCTGTTAATTAGGCGCAGGCCTGCCTAGTCCATTGTTTCATTTTTTGCGTGATTTGCGCACCGGTAGCTCCTTCAAACACCCGGATAAACGTGAACTACACCGTTAAATCTGACCCTTTTACCCTGAGACGAGTGCAGTCCAGGAATTCTTCGACAGTCATGCTGCAAGACCATAATGATCGGTAGGAAAATATCTCTTTTTTTTCGAGACTTTTTTTTTTTTTTTTTCGAGACTTTTTCGACCTTTAAGTTTAACCGCACGTGTACGGTACGTAGAATAGATCTTCCACAGCACTGTACCGTAGTCCGTACATACCGGTACTCCTGCATAATTCTACAAGTATAGTGTCTTTATAGTGAGTGATTGTATTACCGACCGGCCTTATATTACCGAACGCGCGCATCATACGCATCAGAAAAAAATTCATACATTCAAAATTTCGCAACATCCTTCCAAAGAGATCTTGAATAGAAAAATGATGAAAATGGTCAAAAACACATTTTCAAAGTCTTAATATTCTAAAAACAATAAAATATCATATTATGGTCAAAATAGCTCATCAGTGATTTTGTTGTTTTCTCAACTTTTCCCATAGAAAACACACGTTTGGTAGGCCCTAATACGATACCTTTTTCAAGTGACCAAAATATTTCACATGCCGGGAAGAGGGGTCCGATTGGAAGCAAAAATCGTAAAAAGGAAAAACGATTTCGGCAAAAATTTTACATATAGGCCTAGGCCCTATTTATATTTTGTAGGTAGGCCTAGGCCTAATTGTGTAGGTAGGCCTAGGCCTAATTGTGTATTTAATAATGGTGAAAGTTTGGTGACTTATGAGAATAATGTGCTTGATATGATTGAATTCATGAAAAGTGTTCGGTAATACGATCCACTACCATTTCAAGTACGATGATACACCAACCTGGTGGACTGTACTTTAAGTTTAACGGATGATGATGATGATGATGAAGTAACGTTAGGCCAAACAAACTGATCTCTAGCTCTAACGAGTAACGTTAGACTCTATAGTATACTCTAGCATTGTCTAACATTAGTAACAAGTTAACTTACTTAGATCCACAGACTGACAGTCTAACTTTAAATAATGTAGGCCTAGTCCAAAATACTAATAGGCCCTACTTTGTAATACTAATAGTGTAAAAAAGAAAGAAAGAAAAATCTAGATCTAACGTAAGATATACCGGTAGGCCCTACCTCGTACTGTTAGAATCTAACGTTAGAATTTTTAGATCTATTAAAGGGGAATCCAACCCAAATAAAAACTTGTTTTTATAAGGAAAAGAAAATTCAGACAAGTTGATAGGTGAAAGTTTGAACAATATTGGACAAACTGCAAGAAAGTTATGATTTTTTTAAAGTTGTAAATATTGGTAATCACTATACCCATGGAGACTTCAAATTGGCCGCATATGGGATGTCATAGTGATGTAAGGCAAGGACTACTCTTCCATGTACTCCAATACATATTATGGCTAAAATGTCATTTTTCCCAATTTTTTTTTTTTTTCATGAGGACATATAACAATATACTACCTAGGTTATATTTAGATTACTGCCCCAGGGGAATGGGTACTTAGGAGAAAACCACAAATCCCTGATAATAAAGGACATGGCCTATGGGAAAGTTGTCCTTGCCCCTTGTCATAATTTACTTACTCAGTTGCCAATTTGAAATCTACATAGAATTAGTGATCTCAATTTTAAAACATCTATAACTTTCTTATTGCTTGTCCGATTTCTTTCAAACTTTTACCATTCTGTTTAATCTATTTTTCTCCTTCCCAACACAACATTTTATGGCCAAGGCTGGATTCCCCTTTAATTAGTTACTAATAGTTACTAGCCTATTAGTCTAGGCTAATACGAAAATTTAATTTTGACTCGAGATAGATTTTGACAACTGAAGAAAAAGTCAAAGAAAAATCTAACGTCAGTTAAGTTAGATCTAACGTTAGGGCCTAAAATATTTCATTCATTTCCTCTTTCTTTTCTTTTAATTTGCCCCCGTTGGTGAAACTTGATTTGGGAGTGGGGGCGGGGATCTGAACGTTAATTTAAGTTAGATCTAACTTAGATCTCTAAATATAAATTATAATCCAGATTTGGCAGATACGTTAGACCATGCAGTCTGACCTCCCTGACCTTACCCCCCCTAAATAAAATAGAATAAAAATAGAAAAGGGAATAAAATAGATCTAGACAATATAATAAATGGGGGAAACACAAGGAATTCAACAGGCGATCGAAAGCCAAAGTGATTTTCATTTATTTGTAACTGTTATGTCTACCGGCAGTTATCTACCACCGCGGCGCCGACATCGGGGCATTTTGCCGATGTCGATGTCATGATCGTTCGGAAGTTTCATTCATTCAATTAAAAATTTGTTCATCAAAAGTTTGCAGAACTTTTAAAAAGGGCTCTGCAGCCTACCTCGAAGATGATTAATTGCTTAGGGTCTCGCTTCAAATTGGAACGCGAGATCCTCTGTAGATCAGCAACTGGGGAAAACCCGCAAACAAATTTCCGAATTCCTTTAAAAAAAACATGAAAACATTCCGTTCATTGAAATCAGACACAAAAGATGACAAATCTAAAATGGCATCTACCGCCAATATGACGTCATGGCTGGAATTGAACCAATCAGAGAACGGCATACAGCAGCTGCTCTAATTAGTATGTCGAAAATGCAAATTTTGGTGTGGCATGTTCTCTCTTCCCCGTAACTCCTTGACGAACATCCCGGAGGAAGTCGCGCCGATAACATGGACTCATCTAACTATTCCACAAACGGTACAGATTATTCACATCATACAGAATCACAAGGACAATCTATGGATCAGTCAGAAGATTCTAGGGGAGGTAGGAAAGCAGGGGAAAGAATTTATGCATCAAAAGAGCAAGATGATGACAAGTAAGTTCGCCGATTCTCGTGCATGCCACGGGCTTAGCGTGGAGCATGCCCATCTTGTGTCACATGACGAAGCGAGCTCGGCTCAGCGTGTTTTGTATGACTATGATGAGTATGAAGCCTTCTGACAAAGGATTGCTTGTAGAAAATGGATGATATCCTCTTTGAAGTAGTATTTAATATGATGGTGAATTAATGTGTGTTCTAGCTTAGCCATGATTGTTGTCATATTACACTGAAACCGTAATGAAGAACCCTTTGATCATTTTCAACTATTTTGGTTCAAAGAATGTGTCCAAATGTTGGGCTTGTAACCGTTGGCTTTCAACGGGAATGTACATGCCTGAATGGACCACGTGCAAGACAATGACACTGCATAACAGATGGACGGGCGAGCGAGCGCGTCATGTCTCGCAGTGATGACATAAAGCCAGTGTCACTATCAGTTGTTGGATCTTCACATGCACAAAGCAAAGCCCAGGTTCAGCTCACGACATCGTTCATTCATCTGGATGCTACTTAATTGTGATTTTTGTGATGTTGTGGTCAGTGATCTTTGACTTAAACTAAAGTTCACATATATTTTCATTTGAATTTAGATGTGGACATTCCAGTCACTTCTCAAGAAAAGTTACGACTAATACGAGTTAGACTAGAGACTAGAGTGATATTTTTATTTTCATTTGCATTTTTAACTTTTAATTCTTAACCTTTTAAACTTTTTGTTTTGGGACTGTACGTAGACAGAGATTAACTTAAGTGACATGTACATGCTTTGGTCAAAATTCATGAATGTAAATAAATTTCCAATGAATCTTCTACAATTTAAAAAAATTATAGGGTCTATCAAGTTTTGTGTAATCACTTTTAAACATCCAATGAAATTTAGCACACACATTGGTACTATTGATGTACATCTAAATATGTGCTAACCCAGAGAGCTCCGGCCCGTGAAGCGGGCCAGAGCCCAGAAGCTCACCGTGTATTTACCCATACTCACGGGACTAGGGTAGATTGTGGTCAAAATATCTAGCAAAATAAATTGTGAAAACAGAAATTATGCACTTACCACGATTATATGGATGAGGGTCTATCGTGTGGCAGCATCCTGACATCGAGGCAAAGACTGGAACCTAAAAAAACCGAAAAGTTCTCTCCTACCCCAGTCTCGATCGGCCATTTTGTTATGATGAATTTTGAAAGAATTAGGAGAGGTATCGCGACAGAACTTTTCGTTTTTTTGAGGTTCCAGTTTGTGCCTCGATGTCAGGATACTGCCACACGATAGACCTTCATCCATGTAATCGTGGTAAGTGCATAATTTCTGTTTTCACAATTTATTTTGCTAGATATTTTGACCACAAGTGAGTATGGGTAAATACACGGTGAGCTTCTGGGCTCCGGCCGGAGCTCTCTGGGTTAAAGATGTGCAAGACATATTTTTGTGTATGTCAGAAATCAGGTTGCCATGGTAATGAGTCTGGTAAAATTGGGTAAAATCTTGCAGTTTCAAATTACTTCATCAATTTTCAACCAACCTTCATGAAATTTGGCTCACACATTATTTACGATATACATGTATGCGAGACATTGTGTGTGATGGAAATCGTGTTTCCATGGTAACATATGTGCCCCAATTAGGTAAAGGCCATGCGTTTTTAGTTGGGCCCATTTCCGTCACAACTCAAATATTCCGTTTCATACAATTGCTTTTTTTTATTGTTTGACATCCTATACCCATAAAAGTATATTCATTCTGAAAAGAAATTGTCTGAGGAATTCACAATATGCATGAATGCACAATGAAAACTTCTCATACATGTAACTGTTTTAGCTTAAACTTAGTGTGAACAAAAACAACTAACATGTTATAGATAAATCCATTTATCTTACACCTGGCAAAAATACTTCAATTATGTTATTTTATAGTGTTATACAGTGTATTTCAAATATATTCTCTTGCTCGACATTCTGCAGGACATGGTCTCTTGGTACTGGGTTGAATGTCAAATTGTCAATGCCAATACTAAACACATTCTAAGGGTACAATTGCCTCTGTTTAGTGTAATCTTTGTACCAGTGTCGTTCTCAAGTAGTTTTTTGATAATTGGGAAAAATATTCTCTGAAAACTTTTGTGCCAGCCAAATGTGTGTCATCTGCTGATTCATCTATGCAGTTTGATGTAACATTAAGAAAAAAGAGTAAATAGCATCTGATGAGGGCGTTATTGCTACAAACAAGTTTTCAGCAATCGAAATTGCATAAAAGGTGTACTGGCTATCTTTTATGTTACCAGAATAATCTGAAGATTCGGACACATCAAAGTCATAACTGTCAGTCTACATTGTACATGTACACTGTCAAAATTTAAACCATGACGTCATAATTAAGCCCCCATATCACACTTATTCCGAATCAAGCAGAATTGTCAGGAATGAAAGGACTATTGTTCGACCACCAGTTGGTCATTTAAATCTACTTCGAACACCGTTCGAAAATACCCCTCGAATGTTTTGAACATGACCAAACCCTTCGGGACGGCCAAAAAAAAAAAATACCGGTAACAAGAATATTTCGATTGCACACAGAATGCAGTCAGAATATTTAGAACGCGCCTAGAATGTCCAAGAATGTAGCACGATTTATCTATCTGACTCCATTGCGGTTCATTTTGACTAGTGTATGATGATTCACCTGGTCAATTTACTGAATTTCAACTCCAGTTTGGTGAATTCATAATCATAAGTTCCAAAAATTTCTAGATCTATTGAATATTTTTTTCGTTCCAGCTTCTGCTCGATTCCTGCTGATTCCAAATAAGTGTGATGGGGGCTTTAACAATAGATTGATTAGTTTGTGCTTTTCCTTTAGAAACTTTTGCAGCTTCTAATTTTTATTGGAGGTGTAACTAAGGTGTAACCCACAACTACATTTTATCTCTCCTTATTTTCTTTACATCAGACAGCCACAATTTCAATCGTGTTAATTTCATGATCTACATCAATTAATTATACTAATTAGCTTAATTAGGTATCTTTTAAACTTAAAAGTTCAAATTTGACCCAAGCCAGTGAGCCCCAAAACTATTACATATTTTGGTACTGTGACGTTACATATTTAGTTTCTTAATGAAATTAAAATTTATGCTCCCCTCGTCATTCTCCCTTCGTCTACCACCATGCAAAAATGCCCAATTGAAAATACATAATTGCTAATTACTGGTAAATGAAGTAATCTCAGGTATTTATTTTTCTTTAAAGTAATCGGTATAAAGATTCCCTTTAATGTGATACCAAATATACCCATGTATTTCAAGTTTTATACCATTAATCATTTATGTGCTTGTCGCGCAAATGTAACGATAACACTTATTTGTGGGCCCAAGCTGTGTGGGCTGAACATAAACGCATGGCCATGGCCTTAAAATCTTTCAGTTCGATCTACTTGATTAGTTTTCAACCAATTCTCATGAAATTTGGCTCACACCTTGGTCTTGAGGCAAAGATGTGCAATGACATATTTTTGCATGTGTCGGATATGGTAACAATATATGTATATGTAAAAAATAACCGTAAGTAACGGACTATAAACCGCACCCGTGGATTAACCGCACCCCCAACTTAAAAAAAAAAAAAAAAAAAAAAAATCCTCACATTATATTTGAGGTACGAAGAAACAAAAACTAAGTTAAAGATTTCAAAGTATCCAAAGAGATTACCGGTATGCGGAAATCTGCTGTTCTTGATCAATTCATCTACAAATGTTTGCAAGAAAGAAAGGTCCCGACAATATTGGCCACTTACACACTCACTCACCTCACAGTCACAGTGTACACACACACACAGCACTCCCGTTCTTGTACATTGCAAACTACGATACGGTACCAGTACATCTTATCAAATAATGATCTGTGTCTTTCCCGCCGTAGGAGGAAGAAACATTCACATTTCTTGCATCACAAACTCACAATCACTCTCAGAATTTGTCTAGCATTCGATGTCTTAGCATGAATTTTGGATACGGGATTACAGGAATGTTCAAGAGACAAAGAAATTTGCATTTTTTACAGTTGTTTTGACGGCTTCGTGCCGTCTCTCTCGTTGCGTGGTGTACATGGTATCTTATAAAAAGCAAACGGGAAAGAAAAAATAAGCTGGCGCGAAACGGGACTTTGGAGGGGATCGACGGTTAAAATGAATAAGGACAGCTTAAAGGAGAATGAAACCCTTGAAACCAGCTGAATCCATATCAAACGAAAAATCAAAGGAACACAATGTTGAAAGTTTGAGGAAGATTGAATGAATAATAAGAAAGTTATGAGCATTTGAATGTCGAGATCACTAATGCCATGTAGATCCTCCCATTGGCAATGCGACCAAGATCTGTGATGTCACACACGTACAACTCTCTCATTACTTTAATACTTATTTCACTTATATTCTCACTTTTATCATGGAGGTAAAAAGAATGGAGTGACAACGATATGCAAATAGCTTCCAATTTCTAAAGAAGTACAAAAGAAATACACAGGTGCAATGTAGCCTTTGGTGGCGACCTGTGATGCCGCCAGTTTCATGGAAAAACTGAAAAATGATTTGTGGCGAAAAGAGATAACTGGGATATTTCCATTTTTATTTGAGCACAAACATAGATGTTGAACACATGACGAAATATATATCAAAGGCGTATTGTGTCCTGATATTGGGCGAAATATTGAATAACAGTTTCAAAATGTGATAAAACCGAAGAATTTGACATTTTTTTAAATCAACATTTTACGAAATCCCACACACTTCCACACTATCAAAATGTTATGATTAGTTTGTTGGAATGTATAAATTTGTGATTCTATGTGTCAGAACTGCGGCCAAATGCGGCCAGTCGAGTAATTTCAAATCATATTTCAAGAAATATTGCAACATTTATTTTGGCTGTCCCCGGTAAAAGTGAGCAATGTGTCTGCTCATATTATCCAACCAGAAGCAGCGTAAAGTAATTATCATTACAAAAGCATGTTTCCTTTTGTAATTCGCCTGTAAGTCTGTAGTTAGGCAGGATTCTTGTGTCTACAATCTGCAAGAAATATGCAATGAAACACATATTTTATCATTGCGGCATCAAAGTGGCTATAAAGGGAAAGTGCTGGATGGCTCTCCATGTTTTTAAACTCCTTGCTTTTATAGAGTCTATCACAAGGTGAGGTGTTCTCTTTATGAGAGGACAAGTACAGAGGTTTCACAACATTATATCATTGATGAATCGTTTGTCATATGATTGGAATAAGCAAAAAGAGATGTTTTGGGGTATATTTTCAGTGTCCAATAGGGGAGAGTTGTTCATCTGTGACATCATAGATCTTGTTTGCATTGCCAATGGGAGGCAGGGACTCGATTTTAAGGCGCGCGAGAGCGATCGCGCGCTACATGCGCGCCTTAATCCATTTTTGGTAGCGCGATTAATAGCGCGCCTCGCGATAGCTGACCTGCGCGAAAATTCCTAAAGTCGCCCTCGAAATCACCCAAAATCATGCTTTCGGGAACGACATAAAATCTGAATGTCGCCCCCAAAATTATTGCCGAGTGATAACAACTCAACGGCCCACTAGTGCCATATGCTCGAGCTCCGCTTACCATTTAAAAACCATCCAAAATCCACACTCAAAATCACGAATAAGCCTTAAAAGTAGCGAGTAGCGCAGTTTCAAATTCCGAAGTTGCGTTATTTTTTCTGTACCACGTATTTCCATACACATGGTATACCAGGTATGGAAAAAAAAAATCAACGCAACGGTCGGGAAAGAGTTGCATGTATAGGGGTCCATTATGAATACCACCGTGTGCCATTTCAAATGCACATGTTTCCCCTACAGATATCACAATTCTGTGATAAAATAATTCGAATTACACAGAAAATAAATCCCAGAGTCTAGTAACCTAGCATTGGTGAGTTGTCATTCGGCTTTGCTTTTCAAAACGGCTTATTAACTTCCAAAATAAGTTATCTAATTTATCAATTATAACTAAAAAATCATTTGTTTTCTTTTTCTAGGGGATGAGGTATTATATCAGACAATAAATCATCAAACAAAGCTCCATCTTTTTTACAAGGACGGCGGCAGGCTCACGCATTGGCGCTTTTACTAGCTAGCCAGTTGGAGCTCTGTCTCTCTGCCAGAGCTCTGGGGGACAATTCGCTCAGTAAAGGCCTCAATGATGGTGATTTTCTGTTTCAGACAGAGTTTACATTTCAGGAATATTATTCAAAACTGCCAATAAAGTTTGATGATTTCTTCATTGTCATGTATATTGAAGTTCTTAATGAATACATTCTCACCAAATTTAGACTCCCCCATAGAGAAATTAAATTTTCATGGAGATCTGCGTTTTCAAAGAACTTCAGGAAAAGTTAGGGTTTGTGGGCCTTTATTACATGTACATGGCTGACTAGGGTATTGTACTGGAATAAATGGAGTAGAAATTAGATATTGAATTCATTTATATCCAAGTCCAACTCACAGTCACACACACACTCACAAACCCACACACACCCACCCATCCACACACACCCACATCCAAGATTCTAAACATGATAAATAACTTTTAAAATCATACAATATTAAACAAAAAGTAATAATTCCTTAATAAGTGAACAGGTATTCCTCAAAATACAAAAAAGTAGCATTTAAAAAGAGCCCCCGAAATTTGACAAAAAAATTAAAATGGAGCCCCCGAAAAAAAAAAAAATTGTCAGTGACTTAACTTTTAGCCAAAGTCAAAACCTAACTAAAACAGGTTTTACAACACACAATCTAATTACAATACATTGTAAAACAATTATAAATACTTCCTTTGGTTGTTGATTGTAATTTTATAGTACATACATTTCCTCCATCCATTTTGTTAATTGGGCAAAAAGCTCCCCTTGTATGTTGAAGAAGAGCTTTTTGAAGTGCTCCTCTACCGCTCTCCTTAAAAGTTCTAGGAGAGCTTTTTATTGCTCCCCTTATAATTTTAAAACCGAGTCCCTGGGGAGGATCTCCATAGCATTAGTGATCTCGACATTCAAATGCTCATAACTCTTCTATTGCTAGTCCTATTTTACTCAAACTTTTGTTGATCTTATTCTTTGATTTTTCTGCTTTCACAAAAGCTAACTTGCTCCAAGAGTTTCATTCTCCTTTAAGTCGCACTATAACCACAATACAACGCAAGCTAGCGGTACCCAAGCTAGCTCAGCTTACTCAACTCTCGCGCTAGCTCGCTCAGCTGTGACAAAAGATTACCGAGTATGCTTGGCTTCTCTTTGAACTTAGCCAGGGAACTTCGCTGCTTTGAACCGAGAATAAAGTCGAAATTAGTGTCATGAAGGTGGGTGCGTTTGTTATAATCGCTTCTCATTACCCGCGGCTCATACCCCTCTAAACGACATTGCCCTGGGCGGCTACGCCCGGTCACTCGATGTGTTGTGAACTGGCAGACGTCTTACATGTTCGGGAGGGGTTACGGCGGCCTTGCTCAGACCCGTCACCGTGGATAAACCGCACCCCCGACTTTTGCTTTTATCCCGCCGAGAAAAAGGTGCGGTTAATAGACCGTTACTTTCGGTAGGCAAATCTTGTAGTTCAGACTACTTCATCAGTATTTTTAACCAATTCTCATAGTTTGCTCACAAATACAATGTAGGTCTTGGGGTAAAGATGGGCAAGACACATTTTTTTCATGTGTTGGAAACTTGCAATGATAATGGTGTAGGATGGGGGTATTAATCGCATTCAATGATACCGGTAGTTCTAGTTTTATAAGGCAAAGTTGCAGACTTGCAGTGTAAATAGGGGGAAAATGTATCCAAGGCCAATGAAGGAGTGTGGCACTGGATTAATTTAAGCCCAGGACTTGTCGGCCCTGCTTGTCGGTGGAAAATTTATTGTGAACTTGAAGTTGAAGGTAATCAAAAGGGATGCCATGACAAATGCGACAGTACAAATTCTGAGGATTGATAATGTATTGATTATTGACCCGTAATATGTAACTTAGACAAATCTATGTGAATAAAAATTGTGATACCTACACTGTACTCCTGCCATTGTACATGTGACACATGTTCAATACTGGAAAACTTATGATTATGTTCATAACTTATAAGTAATAAGAGCCAAGAATTAAATTTTGTGAATATAAAATCAGAGGAAATATTTATGTGTAGTGCTGGATGATTTTTTGATATAATTGAAATAATGTGATATTGAAAAAAAAGTCAGTAATGGTTTTATGATTATGTTGATCTTGGTAACAAGATGTGACCAAAATGTCGATTTTGAAAAAAATAAGTTTGTAAACTTGACTCTGAATCTTATGTACATGTATTTTTGTTATTTTTGGACTTTTAGGAAGCTGTTTGTTGGAGGCATTGCCTGGGAAACGACACCAGGTAAGTTTTGGATACATTTACATGTACTTCATTCATTGTGATATTAGAATTGTAACCGTTTAAAGGACAAGTCCACCCCAACAAAAAGTTGATTTGAATAAAAAGAGAAAAATTAAACAAGCATAACATTGAAATTTTCATCAAAATAGGATGTAAAATAAGAAAATTATGACATTTTAAAGTTTCGCTGAATTTCACACAACAGTTATATGCACATCCTAGTCGGTATGCAAATGAGGAGACTGATGATGTCATCCAATCACTATTTCTTTTGTATTTTATTATATGAGATATGGAATATTCTAATTTTCTCCTCATTGTCAAGTGAAACGACAATTAATTCCTCCCTGAACATGTGGAATTGGTCAAATTGGTCCTTATTGTCATATCTGTAAAAAATGAAATATTGTATAATTTAAACAATATAAAACAAAAGAAATAGTGAGTGAGGGACATCATCGGCTGTCTCTTGTATGTCACTGACTTGTGCATATCACCGTTTTGTGAAAAATAGCGAAACTTTAAATTGTCATAACTTTCCTATTTTACATCCGATTTTGATAAAAAGTTATGCTAGTTTGATTTTTCTCTATTTATTCAAATCATCATTTTTCTGGGGTGGACTTGACCTTTAATAATGTGAAGTTTAGGGCCTATACTGGACTAGTGTGCGTACATTGTACATTTGCGTGTAGAATTAGCAACAAGATGCCACCCTGTCCCACCTGAGGGAAAAGCTTGACTCTTCTTTTCTGAAGTGATACTGCTCATGTGTAAATTATCTTTTTATTGAAAATTATTTTTTTATAGACTTTTAGGGGCTGTTTCGGGGACTTAATTCAGTCTGCCCCCACCTGCAAATGAATCTTTATTTCATGCCAACACTTGAAAAAAAAATATGTATAAAAGCTTGAATTAAATATCAAATCATTTTGTCAACGTCTTCTTTAGCATGTTTTAGGCATACATGTAAAGCACCATATTTTGTGATTAATAAAAGTCAATTATATATGATATCCCAGAGCTGCCAACCATTACGTTTTTGCCGTAATCATTACGTTTTTTCATTCAAATTACGGCATTATGGTTTTTCTTTTCAAATTACGTTTTTTGACAATTTTGATAATGTGTGTACATAATTGTATGTATGTGGAGTGAGTGTTGAGCCCGAGATGAGCCTGGTACTTGCGCGTGCGTAGTCGCCCGCCGGCCGGTTTTCCAACGCACTTTAATAATTTGATAGCGTGCACGTACATATACGTTAGTTGAATATGCGAGCGGCATGCATGGTACGAATCGCGATGTATAGCGACTGGTAAATACGTCTGTAAGGATGATGACGTCATCCAAGATGGCAACTTACGATAACAAACGAAAGGATCGAGGATGATTATGTTTTGATCATCATTTGAAAGGAAATAACAGTAACTGCGGTCTAAGGTACGATATTTCTGAATTTTATATATTTTATCTTAAATTTGCATGTAATTTCTTTCCTATAAAGTGATGTTTTATGTACAAAAAAACGATCCGAAAATCAGATTTCCGCCGAATGTTAGATCTAACGTTACTGCTAATACGTTGTCTTTACGCACGGGCCAACACTCTTCAGGTGAGTGGAGCCAACGTTTGTTCTTGCAGCGCAGAGCGAGGAGTACGATGAATTGGGTAGGGTAATTCCCCAAATGTAGTAAGAGAAGAGTCCATTTGTAATGGAGGGGGATTTGGAGGTTTGAGGGAAATTATTATTCCATTTGCAAAATTTTACAAAAATACTAATCATATATATTAAAGATTGAATCATCAAAAGATATTTTTCATATACTTTAAAATTAATTGTAGTGAAAAAGAAATGAAATTTTGAGGCTATTTTCTTGAATTGATTAATATCAATTCCCTTCGGATAACGGTACTGTCTGGTTAATTTTCATCAACTCGTATCAAACAAATTCGATGAATTCGGCTTTGAAAAGACCTGGAAAGCTCTTCATTGTCCCCTGAAGTATTAATTCTGGGTGATATTCAACATTTATTGATAGTTTCACATGATTTATACTAGAGAGATGTCCTACTGCCTTTGGAATTCATTAAAAAAGTCGGCACTTTAGCATTCAGTTTAGCAGGAATGGGAAGATTTCTTCCCCGGTTCTGGCGGCCTAGATGTCTGCTCGATAGTGCTGTCACTGCTGGGGATGATTGAGTGTGCGTGCAGTGTGATTGATGCTGAGCTGTGCACATCTTGAAGTGATTTACGATGGGACTTTTGTGGAATGATTTCAACTTCTTATCTATAGATCTATTTGAATTTTAGATTAGATTGATTTATGAATAATTTTTCTATATTTGTGGAATGTTACATGTACACTTCCATTTTATGACACTTTAATTTTAAAGGGTACTGTTTGGCAAAAACAATGTTACTTGGGCAGAGAAGTCTGAATTGATGTCAACTTTTTTTTTTATTTCTCTTTAATAGTCTACAATTTGGTAGTTTTGTCAGGAAACTCAACATAAAACAATGAATTATTTTAGAAGTGGAAAGGAAGCCCCAGAAAAATGGAGCCCTAAAAATGTTCACTAGAACTGATTTTGGTGCCCCTGAAAGAATTTTTTCTCGACAGATCTTCACTTTGATAAGTGCCGGAGTAGGTTGCACTACAAAATGAAAGGCCTACTTGTCATTTTTAGAAAAATTTGCCTAGGTGCCCATTTGACTAGAATAAAAGTGGCCTTCATGCCCTTTAGAATGGCCTTGATACCCCTTGAAATTTTGGGGCATCCAAGGCCACTTTGCCGGTTGCCCCAAGCTGAAAGTGCCTATTTAAAAATGGCCTTGCCCCTCTCAATTCTTAATTCAAGCCCTGCTACTGACTTAAATAAAGTTGGTAGATTATATCAAACGGCCCAAGACTAAGGGTCCAATTTGTAACACTCCGTTACTTAGCCCAGACTAGGCCTAGAGATTAACTTTTTTTTAATTGTTCACTGCATACATACTTTTTGCATTGGATCTTTGTCGCATGTGGTTTTAAGGTTCGTTATAACACATTCCTTTTTTGTTGTTGGAAATTCCTTTTTTTGGCCATAATGATTCCTTTTTTTGCTTGCACAAGGTTGGCAGCTCTGATATCCTCCTTGAAATTGATTCTACAATTCAATTGGCATGATCCCTGTATTTCTGCATGCTGTGTGCCTTGGAGAGACTTCAAGCAGAATGAGAAAGGGGGGGGGGTTGATAGTAGTACTGTGCTAGTGAAAAAAAAACTTGAATAATTTTGTTTTCAAATTTCTAGTTTTCTTTTTCCTTTTTTTCTTTTTTTACAAATGATTGTTTGTTTGTAATCTTTCAGATAAACTTCAAGCATATTTTTCAGCATTTGGAAAGGTAGTGGACTGTGATATCAAAAAAGACCAGGCCACAAAGAAACCCAGAGGCTTTGCCTTCGTTCTCTTTGAGAATGCATCATCGGTTGAAAAGGTAAGTTCAAGTTTGAACAGGGCCGTTCTTTACAAAGGAATGTGATTGAGCAAATCTTCCAATCAATTAAAACTGGAAAGCCAGCAGTGACATCATTCTTTCTCTATGATTTGAACTTCAGAAAAATGACGACAAATAGATTTATGTGGTCCCAAAAGATTCAACTTACATGTTGGCAGAGTTTTTTTTTTAGTCTACGTAACCTTGTTGTTTTCCCTTTTGAGTTTATGATGTGCACACATGCAGGAATAGCATGTTTAACGCAAAATACATCAGGGTGTTAATAGTCTTCACTGCTCGACACAGATAAAATGAAATGAAAATATTTACAGAGATTAATAGGTGAAATTGAAATTGAAGAATATACTTTAATAATTTGAGAAAGTTCATGTAAATTCTTGAATCTGCCTAACATTAACAACAAATAGATATCAATCAGAGAGTCTAAAAATCAAAATAAGGATCTTTCCCCAAAGGAAGTTCTTTTGGAATGTGTCATTAATTCCATAAAGTAAAGGCATGAATTTAAATTTTAAACACATTTAACAGTATCCGCATTGTTCAACTTTCCAAATTGAGTTGTCTTGAAATCGTGTAAAAAAAAAAAGAAGAAAATTCCAACTCCAACCCGTCGTGCTAGTAACATGTACATACCCCCGCCAAACGAGGTTTGAAGGGGTAATCTGTGTATGGGCGGGCCGTTGCAAATCTTACGTTTTGAACAACTTCCTCAATTTTTAACCAATTTTCATGAAATTTGGAACACACATTTTTGCATGTGTTGGGAATTAATATTGTGTTGCCATGGTGTATATTATGACAGAAATATATGAGGCGCCGAATGTACCAATATTATATAGAACAATTATTTGTTATATAATCATTATTTATTAAATAATAACTATTATTTATATATAATTTACATTTTATTTGTAAATAACTACTATTATATAAAATATCATTTCTAATTATTTATATATAATTCCAAGTAATACTTCATTATTTGTAAATAATAATAGTTCGACATTCCATTATTTATAAATAATGATTATTTGTTTTTCATTATTTATAAATAATGATTATTTGTTCTTCATTATTTATAAATAATGATTATTTGTTTTTCATTATTTACAAATAATGATTATTTGTTTTTCATTATTTATAAATAATGATTATTTGTTTTTCATCAATGTCCCATTAATCATTATTTATAAACAATTTTTACAGTTTGCCATTATATACAAATAATCATTATTTATATACAAATAACCATTATTTATTAAATAATGGAAAACTCGCTATAACATGCAAATGTGGGACCGCCCATGATATGAATATTCATGATGCGATTTCCTTTTTCGTGATTTTTCTTCACAAATTTTTGTCCATTTCCTCTTCATAATGACATTTCTTGAAGCAATTTTCTAGGGATATGGTCTGATTGTAATATTCTTCATTTTCTATATAACTTCGTCTTCGTAGAAATATCAAAAAGTGTAATTTTATACGATTTTTCCTACAGTTCACAATCCCCATAGGCGCGCGTGTACGGTAGGGACAACCGGTGAATCGACGGAGTGCTCTTCATCGAAATACTACGTTGGTTGGTCCCCGGAAGTGGCGGGCGGAATTTAGCCCGAATCCTCGATGGAAGTCGATCAAGTGCATATGAGCTGAGAGAGTGAAATATCAGTGTACTTGTACAGGCCCTTCTACTTTTTATAAATATTTCTTGTTGCTTTTTTTGTTAAGTTAATTTTTCCTGGTGTAGAGATAAGTTTCAGTTCTAATAATGCACTTCAAATACATTTTGGAGTGTCTGTTTGAGGCGTTTGGGGCGATTTCACCCTGGCCACAAAATGCTCGCAACGACAATACGGGGGCATGATGACCCCTAAATTTTTAAAAACTTATTTTTCTATTGAAAAATATCACAAAATTCACCAAAAGTGTGCACGAAAGCCTTCGTATTTCACTTTTAAAACTCCAAAAAGTGCCCAAATGACAAGCTTGGTCGCTTCGCTGTGTCGCTTTCAACTTGAGAACGTTTACGCGTCTGCTTCCCCCCCCCCCCCCCCCCTCCTCCGAAAGAAATTCTGTATACGGCCATGCTCTAAAGAGCCTGGCACATTGATTTATGTATACTTTCATTTTCATTATTTTTATCTCATTATCAAAATGGCCTTACGCAGAATTTTTTCCAGGGGGGCCGGGGCCGGAGCATGACGCGCGTAAACTTTCTCAAAAAAATCTTGAAAGCGAGACAGCCACGGGACCAAGCCCAAATGACAAGCTTGGTCGCTTCGCTGTCTCGCTTTCAACTTGAGAACGTTTACGCGCGTCTGCCCCCACCCCCCGAAAGAAATTCTGTGAACGGCCATGCTCAAAAGAGCATATGGCACATTGATTTATATGTACTTTTCATTTTCATTATTTTTATCACATTATCATCATGGCCTTACACAGAATTTTTACCGGGGGGGGGGGGGAGCAGCTGGGACGCGCGTAAAGTTTCTCAAAAAAATCTTGAAAGCGAGACAGCGACGCGACCAAGCTCAAATGACAAGCTTGGTCGCTTCGCTTTTTCAAGATTTTTATGAGAAAGTTTACGCGCGTCCTGCTCCCCCCACCCCCCTCCCCCCCCCCCCGGAAAAAATTCTGCGTAAGGCCATGATGATAATGAGATAAAAATAATGAAAATGAAGTATACATAAATCAATGTGCCAGGCTCTTTAGAGCATGGCCGTATACATAATTTCTTTCGGAGGAGGGGGGGGGGGAAGCAGACGCCTAAACGTTCTCAAGTTGAAAGCGACACAGCGAAGCGACCAAGCTTGTCATTTGGGCACTTTTTGGAGTTTTAAAAGTGAAATACGAAGGCTTTCGTGCACACTTTTGGTGAATTTTGTGATAATTTTCAATAGAAAAATAAGTTTTTAAAAATTTAGGGGTCATCATGCCCCCGTATTGTCGTTGCGAGCATTTTGGGGCCAGGGTGAAATCGCCCCAAACGCCTCAAACAGACACTCCAAAATGTATTTGAAGTGCATTATTAGAACTGAAACTTATCTCTACACCAGGAAAAATTAACTTAACAAAAAAAGCAACAAGAAATATTTATAAAAAGTAGAAGGGCCTGTACAAGTACACTGATATTTCACTCTCTCAGCTCATATGCACTTGATCGACTTCCATCGAGGATTCGGGCTAAATTCCGCCCGCCACTTCCGGGGACCAACCAACGTAGTATTTCGATGAAGAGCACTCCGTCGATTCACCGGTTGTCCCTACCGTACACACGCGCCTATGGGGATTGTGAACTGTAGGAAAAATCGTATAAAATTACACTTTTTGATATTTCTACGAAGACGAAGTTATATAGAAAATGAAGAATATTACAATCAGACCATATCCCTAGAAAATTGCTTCAAGAAATGTCATTATGAAGAGGAAATGGACAAAAATTTGTGAAGAAAAATCACGAAAAAGGAAATCGCATCATGAATATTCATATCATGGGCGGTCCCACATTTGCATGTTATAGCGAGTTTTCCATTATTTAATAAATAATGGCATTATTTAATAAATAATGGCATTATTTAATAAATAATGGTTATTTGTATATAAATAATGATTATTTGTATATAATGGCAAACTGTAAAAATTGTTTATAAATAATGATTAATGGGATATTGAAACAAAATTATTATTTATAAATAATGAAGTAGATATTTCATTATTTAACAAATAATCTTTATTTATAAATAATGGAAAACTCGAACATTAAATAATGATTATTTATAAATAATGAAGTAGACGTTTTCATTATTTAACAAATAATCATTATTTATAAATAATGGAAAACTCAACAAATTATTTATAAATAATGAAAAACAAATAATCATTATTTATAAATAATGAAAAACAAATAATCATTATTTGTAAATAATGAAAAACAAATAATCATTATTTATAAATAATGAAAAACCAATTATCATTATTTATAAATAATGAAAAACAAATAATCATTATTTATAAATAATGAAAAACAAATAATCATTATTTGTAAATAATGAAAAACAAATAATCATTATTTATAAATAATGAAAAACAAATAATCATTATTTATAAATAATGAAAAACAAATAATCATTATTTGTAAATAATGAAAAACAAATAATCATTATTTATAAATAATGAAGAACAAATAATCATTATTTATAAATAATGAAAAACAAATAATCATTATTTATAAATAATGGAATGTCGAACTATTATTATTTACAAATAATGAAGTATTACTTGGAATTATATAAAAATAATTAGAAATGATATTTTATATAATAGTAGTTATTTACAAATAAAATGTAAATTATATATAAATAATAGTTATTATTTAATAAATAATGATTATATAACAAATAATTGTTCTATATAATATTGGTACATGCGGCGCCTCATAGAAATAAAGTAAAAATGCGCTATAAAATCTACGTTCTTATTATAAACATTCATCTTGGGTAAGGCATGCAGGATTAATTTTCCAAGTGTGTTTGAAGCTGCGTTGCCATAGTAACAGCATAGTGCGGGGTATTAATCATCATCGGGGATATTTCTATAAAATAGAAATTGAAGATATATAATATTTATATTTTGGTTCTTAGATATGTAAAATAAAAGTGCTTTAGTTAACAATGATTTTTGTGATTGTGCTACTAGGACTATATTCGCTAAATCATCCTTGTCCTTGTTTGATTTATGCACAGGTCCTGCAAACACAAGAGCACAGACTCGACAACAAGAACATCGATCCCAAGCCTGCCAAAGCCATCAAGAAACCAGAAAAGAAGAAGAAGATCTTCGTTGGAGGAATCGGCACAGACTTAAAAGATGAACAACTCTTGGAATATTTCAGCAAATTTGGAAATGTGAATGAATTCTTCATTTATAAATTACATTGGAACATGCATATGCAGCTGAACCTGTCAAGGCCACCTAAGGGATATTGAAGAAGTGTCCATTGGAAAGTGGAGACAGGTGGTCTTAACCCTAAATAGACTGGGCCATTTCAACTCCTAAGAAGCCGGGGGGGGGGGGGGGGGGGGGTCTCGTATGATCTCGGCCCATGGGATAATTATATAACTATTAGATCAAATTCTGCAAAAAAAACTCATTGCTAATTGACTATGCTAATTTATGCATGAAATAAAAAATTTGCTCTAATTAAATAATGCTCGTAAAATGCTGATTTTTGGATCACTTTTTAGGAATCTGATCAAATGTGCTTTAAAAAAATTCAACATCACATTTATTTTCATATGTATTTTATTGTTTTCTAAATTTCTTGTATTTCTCTGTTTTTTCGATTTTTTTTTTTTTTTTTTTAAATGGAAATTGTCGGGAACTCTATTTTGTCCATAAACAAGGTGAAATTAATTAAAGTAATTAAAGGAAAAATAATGATACATTTATGAATTTTGGCTAAGACCACTATTTGCATTGGATTTGTACACAAATTCATGTTTTTGAGGTCTGCATGCAAATGTTGCGTAATTTGAAACCGTTTACCCGAGGTTGCAATGTTGGTCTCAAAATTGTGAAGACTTGAAAATAAAAAGTCAGCGAGCGACGCAGTCTATTGCAAAAAAATGTCAAAGGGGGGCTGAATCAGTCCCCCCAGTCATATTAGGGTTAACAGAAAGGTCCTATAACAAATATTTCTTTCAAATGGGGGATAATTTCAGTGGCCATTAAAGAGAGGTTTTCATTGCTGACAGATGGATGCTAAGACAGGTTCAACGGTAGTCAACCCCCCCCCCCCCCCCCCGACCAAATGTTGAGGAAAACTAGTTGTGCTATAGTCTCAAGATCATAGAGGGGGAAAGTTTTTATAGCCTCCCGCCGAGAGATAAATCTAAGCCTAACTATCAACCCGGACCGGTTTGGCCTGAGGGAAATCACCCCCCCCCCCCCACTCGTCGGTCTCAGAGTTCCAGCCTGGCCTGGCTCCTGACATTAACTTTTGCTCTGCTCAAATATGTGTATCAGTATGAAATCTACAATTCAATGTGTAATTGACAAATTTTCTTTCACCCAATAGGTGGTAGAATCGGAGTTCCCAGAAGACAAGTCGGGGAAGAGACTAGGTTTTGCATTTTTCACATATGAAACGTCAGACGAAGCACAGGATGCACAGAAGAGTAGGTTTCACACCATAGGAACTAAGGTGAGACAACACACGGAGCTTTGTTTTAGGGACCATATTCTGGGCCCCGTCTTACAAAGAGTTACGATTGATCCAATCGACCACAACTATGGAAAGCCAGCAATGTCAACATCTAAAATACGTGTTTGTTCAAAACATTTTCTAGATATGGTGTATATCAGTGAAAATTAATTTTTTTTTTCGGGGGCTCCATTTTAAATTTTTGGTCAAATTTCGGGGGCTCCATTTCTACCTTTCGGGGGCTACTTTTTGCATTCGGGGGCTCTTTTTGAATGCTACTTTTTTGTATTTTGAGGAATACCTGTTCACTTATTAATGAATTATTACTTTTTGTTTAATATTGTATGATTTTTTAAGTTATTTTTTTCATGCTTAGAATCTTTGGTGTGTGTGTGGGTGTGACTGTGGGTTGGACTTGGATATAAATGAATTCAATATCTAATTTCTACTCCGTCTATTCCAGTACAATACCCTGTACTCGGCAATGTAAATGTAATACAGGCCCACATACCCTAACTTTTCAAAAAATCTAGGTTTGAAATTGAATTTCATATGTATTGTTTTATGAATTTTTGAATGTATTTCTGACGTTTAAATTTTCTTTGTTTTTTTCGCCACATTTAAAGCAGAATCTTTTTGAAGTATAATTATGCTAAAATCAATTAATTTCAGCTGATGAAAGTAAAAATAATATATTTATGAATAAGGTGAGAAAATTCAATTTACATTGACTTTGTACACAAAATCACTTTTTGGAGCAAATTTGGGTCTGACATGTACTTATGTAATGTGGCATAATTTTTTAACCGCATCCCGGGCATTGTGAATTTGGTCTCAAAAGATGCCCAAGACAAGCGGAATGGTCATGGAAAATAACAAGGGGGTTGATTCAACCCCCCCCCCCCCGGCCTCTTTAGGGTTAAAAGTCTTATTTTTATTACTCTGTTTTCCTTGGCTTTGATGATGAAGAAAACTATATTATTGTATCTAGGAAGTTGTGAATGAATGTCTAATGAGTTGATAGATTGAACCTGTACTGTTAATAAGTGTTAGAGACTTAGAGATGTGTGTCTCAAGTGGCTATCCATAGTTTAAATACAACTTTTGTACCAGAACTTAAATGAAACGTTGAGTTCAGAATGCCGGCCAGGGTCTTTTTGAATCATGAAAGAAAAATCAACTGGGGCCCCATTTCATCAAGATTTACAACTATGATAACTTGGCTATTATTGTAAATACCATGGAAATCCTGATTGTGATTAGCTGCCAACAAGCTTTTTTGCCATGGTAGTTGCCATTGCCATAAAATGAAAATCGATATCCTATTTTTCAAAATGAAATATGAATAGAAACACTCTAAAAATTCTCTTATGCCCAGTTGATATTGGGCCTGGCAGCCACTGTGCAGCGCCAGATCGACGTATCTCTATCCCTAAATCGTTGAATGCCAAACAGGGTGGCAGCTCCTCCCCTCTTTTTTTAACGTCTTTTGGACTGACACAGCTGAGGCTTGAACTCCCGACTTCCCAGCCATCACACCATTTAATGACAAGTTGCAGAAGTTTGTAGATCTTATTAAAGCGGGGCCCCAGATCTTACAGATGCAACACAGACAATTTGGTAAATTGCAACTTGGTCTACACCTGCTTCGTCTAAGTTCTCTTTAGTTGGTCTAATTCCAATTTATCTACAACCAGTTAGACCATGTGGTCTAATTGCCATTTTGCAAATTTTTTGCCAAAGAGACTTTTCTCATGTGAGCGGATGGAAGGCAAGCGCTCCCACGGTCAGAAGAAGCACTTTAAAGAAACCCTAGGCTAAAAGCTTCCCGAAGTTCTGTGGCATCAGCCCTGAGAGCTGGGGGGGGGGGGGAATTAGCTGAGAACTAACCCTGCCTGATGCACCATGGTTAGGGCTGGTGTGTCAGGCTACGAGTCGAGATACGTGGACAAGGAGGAACAAAAATGCTAGCTTCGAAAAGACGAGCAATCGCTGTCAGTGTCCTGCCCCGCTGCTGCTTTTGCTTGTCCACACTGCGCTTTTTCGGGCGAAGATTGGCCCATTCAGGCATCTTCGAACCAATAATAATTTGTGAAGTTGTGCTACTCTTCACATTGCACGCCAAGAGATATTTAAAGCAAGTATCTTTTTTCACCACTCAGATTTTTTTTACTCTTTCGTGTTTCAGAAAGTTGAAGTAAGCGAAGCAGTATCAAAGGAAGAGAGGCAACAAATGAAGATGAGAGCAGGCATGGGCGGCATGCGACCGGGAAGAGGAAGAGGAGGTGAGTATCTCATCTTAGGGGGGTCCCGTTTCATAAAGACCCTCTCTTATCGTTCCGTGCAAGCTTTGGGGGGTGACTGCCCGCAACTCACCGCAAGTTTTGAGCATGTTGATTGTTCGAAACTTTTCAGACTTGCACTTGCTCCTGCCTTTCCTGTGGGCAACAGCGTGCGAGATACTGTCATTGCATGCCACGTGTGGGTAGCAAAGAAAGTCACACATCAGGCTTGCATGGAAGGATATAACAGGGCCTTTATAACCCTATCTAGGCCGGGGTATTTTGGGAGTTCATATGGCCGGGGGGCGAAATTATTTTTCCCACCGAGTTCTGGACCAACATATGAATATTCATGACTTGCGTCTTCGGATTAAGAGTACGCATGCGCGTGGACTTTGCCTCGACCAGTGCCCGTCGTAAGCATTCACGTTCAGTTGCTCAGAATGAATTAGCATCGTCAAATTACCGGTACCCATACATAGTTACATAGGCCTTACAGGCTTAGATCTATATATCCAATTCTTAAACACTTATCAAACCAAGGAGGTATCACCTCTAGAGGTGATATCTCCTTGATCAAACTAGCTGCCATTAATGGCAAGACATGTGCTAGGCTAGGGCTCGCTTAGGCTAGCGCATTAACTTTTTGAGAGGGCCTTGGCCTTGGGGACTTTGAGCCTTGGAATTTCAAGGCATTTTCAAGGCCTTTTCAAGGCATTTTGTATTTTGTATTTTCATTTGTTTTAAATAAGTAATTATAAATGTTTCAATTGTTTTTTTTTTTTATTTAATGACACTAATGGTCAATACTACCAGTCACCAGTAACATTAGCAGCAGCAGTATAGTAAGTGTACTAGCAGTGTCACCATTATCAAGAGTTTTCAAACAAAGAATATATCAGTTATGAAAAATAGCATTATGTATTGGTAATGTGTTGTAATCATGACTAATGATGATAATGACCGTAAATAATAATGATCATGATCAAGATAATAGTGCTTTGATGACAAGAATAAATTTGACATCTGACTGCAATATTGACAACAATTTTCATACTTTAAATATAGCTAACTCTAAAGAACGATAACAAGGTTGATATCTATTCCATTAGGATTTTCCTTGTATTATTTTCTTTGGCCAACAAGAATGTTTTAAGTCTTAATGATATTCTGAAAAGATTTGGTAAACTTGAACACAGTCTTCAATTTGTCATATCCAAATGGGTTATGTCAATGGCATGATGAACCAGAAACTTTGAGGGGCCAAGCATGGCATATAAAGCAAAATTTCTGTCAAAAAAAAGAAGAAAGCGATTGAAACGAGCGAGTGAACAAATTTTTTCCCCCTCTTTCTGTAGGAACGCTAATTTTGCGATAGATTGTTTAAAAAATAATATCACATTTACTCCATCTTTTACTTTCCCTCCCCCCCCCCCTTGTCTAAGTTTATTCTTGGTGGTGGAACTTCTTCTCTCTCTATCTCTTTTCTAAATTGTATATTTGTTTTGGATCAGATTGACAAAACAAAGGGGGAAAAATATTTACTTCTTTTTTAATCATAATTTATATCGTTCAATAGTGAATTTCATGTCTCTACAGTTTCAAGGAAATAAACAACGTATTTGTTTTGTGTCAATATAGTTTCAAGAAATAATAATTAATAAAAAAATAATAATTGAATAATCAATAATTATTGATATTATCAATAAGTATTAATAATTAAGGGTTGATTAACTGTTTAAAGAAATAATTAAGATTTACCCTCTCCCAACTAAGGATATGGGGTGCGCCCTGTTTATTTTATGTCCTTTTGAATATAACTTTATTTTGTTAGTATTCTTTATTCTGTTTTTTTTTAAGGTGAAATAAGTGTAGAAGATACAAGAAATGAGAATTGAAATTTAAAGGTGGTTGTAAGCAAAAAAAAAATATGAAAACTGACAAGAATCGTAAAAATGACTCATTTTCAGTTTAAGCATTTGAAAATTTTAGCTTGCGCTTTGTGCTCTCTTGCACCCCCCCAAAAAAAATCCCTGTAGGATTTTTTTTTTCCAAATGAAATATGCCCTTTTTAAAAAAGAAATATACCTTCTTTAATAATAAAACATAATACATTTTAGGTTCGAAAATCACAGATTTTGAATCGTGCTTGCATCAATTATTGTTTAGTAGCCTACTAATCCTGCTCATGGTTACAAAAATGTATAGAATGTTGCTTTATGGTTGGAATATCACAATTTTTTGAGCTCGCGCTTTGCGCTCGCATTATTTTTATTGGTGAGTTATGTATCCTATTTAAAATGCAGTAATTAAAGGGGAATCCAGCCTTGGCCATTAAATGTTGTGTTGGGAAGGAGAAAAATAAATTAAACAGAATGGTGAAAGTTTGAAAGAAATCGGACAAGCAATAAGAAAGTTATAGCTGCTTTAAAAATTGAGATCACTAATACTATGTAGATTTCAAATTGGCAACTGGATAAGTAAATTATGACAAGGGGCAAGGACAACTTTCCCATAGGCCATGTACTTTATTATCAGGGATTAGTGGTTTTCTCCTAAGTACCCATTCCCCTGGGGCAGTAATCTAAATATAACACAGGTAGTATATTGTTTTATGTCCTCATGAAAGAAAAATATTAATTTGAAATAAAACTTTTGGGAAAAATCACATTTTAGCCATAATATGTATTGGAGTACATGGAAGAGTAGTCCTTGCCTTACATCACTATGACATCCCATATGCGGCCAATTTGAAGTCTCCATGGGTATAGTGATTACCAATATTTACAACTTTTAAAAATTCATAACTTTCTTGTTGTTTGTCCAATATTGTTCAAACTTTCACCTATCAACTTGTCTGATTTTTCTTTTCCTTATAAAAACGAATTTTTATTTGGGTTGGATTCCCCTTTAACTGCTTCCTTTACTGGTCAGTATATAAAAAAAATAGCGAGCGTACAGTTATTTTTTAGTTATAGATACACATCTTTTTCATGATTACAAAACCAGCTCAGAATATTTAATTTCCATGTCTTATTACACGACATGTCAAGAAGTTTGAGCTGGTGGTTCGCGCTGGCAACATTGCGCAAGGATGCCCTTTTAACAATGATTAGCCCCATAATTGACCATAAATCAAGTTTTACAACTTCAGAATTGATTTTTTTTTCAAAACCGTTTGCTCGCTATGGCTATGCTTTGTCGCTGAGAAGTAAAACCTAAATCAAAATATCTATCTTATAATTAAAAATCACTTTAGAAAGCCTTTGCTCAACTTAATTTCTACAAACACACAATTACTTCACGCAGTTCATAATCTCATTTTAAAAATACATGAATCTGTTTGCACAAAAACTCATGTTGATAAATGAGTGCCTTTTGGCGTTGACCCCCCCCCCCCCCAATAATAATTTTATGCTGCCCCTGTCCCAGGGAGTGGAGAAAAACAACCGTTGAGAATGCCAGGATCAGATGACCGTGGTAATAATAATTATTGCAATGTAAATCGCCTAAAAAAATTATGGATTATGTGTACACAGGTAACTATATCATTATTTTAATATGTCTCTATCATGAAATTATTTTTGTTTTAAATGTACAAAGGTTAAATTTTTTCTCGCTCAGTCCCCTCGCTCACATACATTTTACCATGTGTGATGTCTGCCGCCTAAGTATTGTTAGTTCATTGTTCTGGATATCGTAAGTTTGAAATGCCTTGGCCTCTAGGTTTTCAGGCCTTGGCCTTGGGTTTCCATGCCTTGGCCTTAGCCTTGGCCTTTGGTATTGAAGCCTTGGCCTTGGAGGTTTGAGCCTTGACTACAACACTGAATAGCCGACTAATGCCATGGTTAACTTCGAACTGGTTAATTCCTAACTTTACGTTTAATTAGGGTTAGACAAATGTTAGCTTATTTGCCATGGTTTGTCTAGTCCGTATACAAAACCAGTCCTAAATCTAAAAAAAATTATCTTAGTTCGAGTCTAGTCTCTAGATCTAGACTCTGATCTACGCTGTATCAGCATGGAACCACTAGTGTACCAAGGGGGGGGGGGGCAGACTGCCCCTCTGACGAGTCACAACTGATTTAGGGGACGTGCCCCCCCCCCCCCTTTGAGAAGCCAAATTAATAATTTGTAGTGTAAAAATGCAATGAAAAAGACGTATGTCCCCTCTTTTGAACGTGAAGATCTTTTTTTTTTTTTTTTTTTTTTTTTTTTTGGGGGGGGGGCTTGTCACATTTTTCGTGGATGAAATATCCTCCAAAAATTTGTCCCCCTTTTGGAAAATCTTAGGTACGCCAGTGCATCAGTGGCGTAGCTAGGGGGGGGGGGCACGTGCCCCCCCCTGAAAAAGCAAGGACCCCCCCCCAGGAAAAAAATCCTAGCTATACGCCACTGCAGTGCATGGAACGTATTCTAACGTCAGGCACAAACTAACGTCAGTGATCTTGATCCCTGTCTTCACCCCAAATTAAGGATTTCTTAGCTGAAAAAAATTTGACAAGCAAAAAAAAAAAAGATCTTCACGTTCAAAAGAGGGGACATAAGCGCATTTTGACATTACAAATTAATTTGGTTTCTCAAAGGGGAGGGGGGCACGTCCCCTGGATCAGTTGTAAATCGTCAGGGGGCAGTCTGCCCCCCCCCCCCCTTTGGTACACTAGTTGTTCCGTGCTGATACAGCGTAAATCAGAGTCTAGATCTAGAGACTAGTGTAGATCTAGAGACTAGACTAGAACTAAGATATTTTTTTTAGATCTAGGACTGGTTCTGTATACGGACTAGACATATTAAACCATGGTAAATAAAATCAAACGTAAATTTCGGAATTTACCGGTTCGAAGTTAACCATGGCATTAGTCGGCTATTACTATTAGTATTAGGCATTAGACAGGTCCAGATTTGAGGTAAAGTTAATGCGCTAGCCCTATATAGCCTAGCACATGTCTTGCCATTAATGGCAGCTAGTTTGATAAGTGTTTAAGAATTGGATATATATACATAGATCTAAGCCTGTAAGGCCTATGTAACTATGTAAGCTAGGTACCGGTAATTTGACGATGCTAATTCATTCTGAGCAACTGAACGTGAATGCTTACGACGGGCACTGGTCGAGGCAAAGTCCACGCGCATGCGTACTCTTAATCCGAAGACGCAAGTCATGAATATTCATATGTTGGTCCAGAACTCGGTGGGAAAAATAATTTCGCGGCCGGGGGGGGGGGGGGGGGGGGGCCTCTCAGGCCCCCCCTTGAGATCTCGGCCGGTGACCATGCGATCGCGCCGAAAATCTGCACGCAGGTTGTCTGGGACATAATCTACAAAATTGTATAGTAATTTATTTCATGCAAATTGCTATTGAGTGATTATGCTTATTTATGCGTAATTAGTATGCGAAATCATACTTATCCCTCTATCTCCCTAAATAAAGCTCCAAATGTTTTTTTGTCTCACCTGCATAGCAGAGTGAGACTATAGGCGCCGCTTTTCCGACGCCGACGGCGGCGGCGGCGTCAACACCAAATCTTAACCTGAGGTTAAGTTTTTGAAATGACAGCATAACTTAGAAAGTATATGGACCTAGTTCATGAAACTTGGCCATAAGGTTAATCAAGTATTACTGAACATCCTGCCTGAGTTTCATGTCACATGACCAAGGTCAAAGGTCATTTAGGGTCAATGAACTTAGACCATGTTGGGGGAATCAACATCAAAATCTTAACCTAAGGTTAAGTTTTTGAAATGTCATCATAACTTAGAAAATATATGGACCTAGTTCATGAAACTTATACATAAGGTTAATCAAGTATCACTGAACATCCTGCATGAGTTTCACGTCACATGACCAAGGTCAAAGGTCATTTAGGGTCAATGAACTTTGGCCGAATTGGGGGTATCTGTTGAATTACCATCATAACTTTGAAAGTTTATGGATCTGATTCATGAAACTTGGACATGATAGTAATCAAGTATTACTGAACATCCTGTGCAAGTTTCAGGTCACATGATCAAGGTCAAAGGTCATTTAGGGTCAATGAACTTTGGCCAAATTGGGGTATTTGTTGAATTACAGCCATAAATTTGAAAGTGTGTTGGTCTAGTTCATAAAACTTGGACATAATAGTAATCAAGTATCACTGAACATCCTGTGCGAGTTTCAGGTCACATGATCAAGGTCAAAGGTCATGTAAGGTCAAAGAACTTTGGCCACGTTGGGGGTATTTGTTGAATTGCCATCATATCTCTATAAGTGTATTGGTCTAGTTCATAAAACGTGGAAATAAGAGTAACCAAGTATCACTGAACATCTTGTGCGAGTTATAGTAGTTTTCAAAATCAGCACTGCTGCTATATTGAATCGCGTGATGCAGGTGAGACGGCCAGAGGCATTCCACTTGTTGTTATAAAAACTCTTTGTGGTCTTCTTAGCAAGTGTACATGAAACAAATTGCGATATCAGATCAATTTCTTATGTATTATATTGTTTTTTGCAATTTCTTATGTATTTATCTGGTTTTTTTTGTCTCACCTGCATAGCAGAGTGAGACTATAGGCGCCGCTTTTCCGGCGGCGGCGTCAACACCAAATCTTAACCTGAGGTTAAGTTTTTGAAATGACAGCATAACTTAAAAAGTATATGGACCTAGTTCATGAAACTTGGCCATAAGGTTAATCAAGTATTACTAAACATCCTGCCTGAGTTTCATGTCACATGACCAAGGTCAAAGGTCATTTAGGGTCAATGAACTTAGACCATGTTGGGGGAATCAACATCAAAATCTTAACCTAAGGTTAAGTTTTTGAAATGTCATCATAACTTAGAAAATATATGGACCTAGTTCATGAAACTTATACATAAGGTTAATCAAGTATCACTGAACATCCTGCATGAGTTTCACGTCACATGACCAAGGTCAAAGGTCATTTAGGGTCAATGAACTTTGGCCGAATTGGGGGTATCTGTTGAATTACCATCATAACTTTGAAAGTTTATGGATCTTATTCATGAAACTTGGACATAATAGTAATCAAGTATTACTGAACATCCTGTGCAAGTTTCAGGTCACATGATCAAGGTCAAAGGTCATTTAGGGTCAATGAACTTTGGCCAAATTGGGGTATTTGTTGAATTACAGCCATAACTTTGAAAGTGTGTTGGTCTAGTTCATAAAACTTGGACATAAGAGTAATCAAGTATCACTGAACATCCTGTGCACATTTTAGGTCACATGACCAAGGTCAAAGGTCAATGAACTTTGGCCATAATGGGGGTATCTGTTGAATTACCTTCATAACTTTGAAAGTTGATGGATCTGACTCTTGAAACTTGGACATAAGACTAATCAAGTATCACTGAACATCCTGTGCGAGTTTCAGGTCACATGATCAAGGTCAAAGGTCATGTAAGGTCAATGAACTTTGGCCATAATGGGGGTATTTGTTGAATTGCCATCATATCTCTATAAGTGTATTGGTCTAGTTCATAAAACGTGGAAATAAGAGTAACCAAGTATCACTGAACATCTTGTGCGAGTTATAGTAGTTTTCAAAATCAGCACTGCTGCTATATTGAATCGCGTGATGCAGGTGAGACGGCCAGAGGCATTCCACTTGTTTACCTTTTGTTTTTCATTATTTTTTCAATGAAATTTGTTTGGGACTCTTCTGAGATCATAAACAGCATAAAATAAATACATTTAGACCAGCAAGACTAAAAATAATCATACATTTAGATATTTGGTTGAAAACACAATTTGCATTGACTTTGTACACGAAATCACGTTTTTGAGCAATTTTTGGTCTGACATGCACTTACGTAATGTTGCGTAATTTCGGAACCGCGTACCCGAGTGACGCAAAACTGGTCTTAAAAGTTGCGCAAGACTTGAAAGTAAAAAGTCAGCGAGTGGCACAGTAAAAAAATTTTGCGCGGCGAAAATATTGCACGAAGCCCTGGCCTGGATAGGGTTAAACTAGTTATAATAGCAAACTTGCAGTAATAGTTTTATGGAGATAACACAGTGAGCACTTCTAATGCTTGAGTGAACCCCGAACTTCAAATGATGTTTTTTTCATATATTTTTTTGAAACTCTCGCAGAATTTCTCCTGCAATTAATCAAGTACTTATGAGGGTTACAGAGCTGCCAAGTAGTACCGGTTTTCAGTAATTATTACTGAAAAATGAGAAAGAATACTGGTGGTTTCATGCAAACTACTGATTTTTAAAGATTAAGTTATGTGTGGTCCTATGGTATTTCTGTGAAAAAAGTGATTTTCCTACCAAAATACTGATTTTCAGCCTTTAAAATACTGAAATGTTCTTGATCAGGTTGGCATCTCTGGGGTTGTTCAATTTTGACAAACGATATATCATTTTAAAACTTAGGACATGTTACTTCAAGCTCAATGAAAACCTCAAAATTTATTTTGGGTGACTTAAATGTTGGTTTTTGGGGTGGCAGGTCACATTTTAACATTGGTTTTGGCTGAAATCATTTTTTTTTTTTATTGTAGGATTTGGTCCCGGGTTCAAGGGTGGATATGGAAGCTACGGAGGATATGAAGAATCTGGTATGTCTAAGGATTTCCAGTTTTTGTACATATATTAATGAAGCCCGAGCCAAACCAGGCATTCCATTGGCGCTTGCCTGAGGATGGCCAGACTGTTTAGATTAAGAAAAACATAAGAAATTCAGTGTCACCAAAGACTGAATATCAACAAACTTTTCAGGCCTTATCTATATCTAAAGTTTACATACACCAAGGGAATTCAAAGGAAAGTTGACACTTGCCAAACATTAAATTTACTGTATCTTAAAAAACATTTGTGCTATCATGACGAATTTGATTTCAAAGAAATGAGTATGTCATGCCCCTTTTCACACTGTTTTGTCATCAGTAGCTGAAAAACAGGTGTCATTTCCCCCCCCCCCAAATCTTTATATTTTAGACAAATTCAAAATAAAAACTTGACAAAACATTTCATATCTGTGCTAGTCATTTCAGATTACACTTTTTAGTTCAGTGGTGACATATCATGTTTGAAAATTTAATGACAAACAATAGAATACATCTGACATGAATATTACTTCTTTTTTTCCAAAGAAAATTTCACCTGAAATATACTTTAATCCCAACGTCATCTGTATCATGTGAATAATTTCATGGGTGTATGTAAACTTTTGACCTTATGATACTATATTTCTAAACAATAAATCAACCAAGTAGAGCTATGAAAATAATAGTACCTGAGCAGGATTTCTCAGTTTTCTTGCTTGAATTCATCGGCCTGAATCTTTATAATCACAGTTGCATGGGCCCATTAATTTCTGTTTGCATTGCTTGCACTTTTTAGTTTAATACTCCTGCAGAATTACCGCGAAAACAGCCAATCGCAATTTCTAGTTGATTTTATTCGATCGATATATTTCGATACCATTTCGCAACATGGAACAATGTGATAAAAAAAATGTGATTTGTAAAATGCCAAATCCACCCTTCCGTGAGCTCAAGGCGCATAAAGAAATTAGGAAGTGAATAGAAAGGTTGATAAGTGTTGATGAAGTTTTTAAGTGTATGCATAAAATGGCACCCGAATACCTCTATAGTTTACTTAGATCCCCACACCGGCCACATTGTAGACTTCGTTCTAGTGAAGACACTTCGATTTTACACATTCCTAGAGTTGTTTCAAAACAGGGGAAGCTAGTTTTGATTTTTGCGGTTCCAAATAATGGAATAGTTTACCAATTCACCTTCGATCATGTACTTCTGTTGAATCTTTTAAAAGAAATTTTAAAACATATTTATTTTGTTGTAGTGTAACTGTAATATTGGAGAGCAATTTGTACAAAGCGCATAGAGCAATTTCAATTGATTATGCGCTATATAAGTACCAATTTATTATGAAGTGTTAGTGAGCAGACTGTGAGCCGCTGTTTGGCTGGAAAAATCAGGCACACTGTCTGGTCATGAACCAGTCAGGCAACTTGATGGTGCAACTTGTGCACACTTCCTCTTCCCTTCTTCCCGTGCTTTGAAAACCTTTTGATGTATGTGAGGATATATACCAATATGAGTTCAGACAACTATTCTAAATATAATAAAGAGAATACCGTAAGTAATGGACTATAAACCGCACCCCCAACTTTGGACAAAAAAAAAAAAAAATCCTCACATTATATTTGAGGTACGAAGAAACAAAAACTAAGTTAAAGATTTCAAAGTATCCAAAGAGATTACCGGTATGCGGAAATCTGCTGTTCTTGATCAATTCATCTACAAATGTTTACAAGAAAGAAAGGTCCCGACAATATTGGCCACTTACACACTCACTCACCTCACAGTCACAGTGCTAGTGTACACACACACAGCACTGCCGTTCTTGTACATTGCAAACTACGATACGGTACCAGTACATCTTATCAAATAATGATCTGTGTCTTTCCCGCCGTAGGAGGAAGAAACATTCACATTTCTTGCATCACAAACTCACAATCACTTTCAGAATTTGTCTAGCATTCGATGTCTTAGCATGAATTTTGGATACGGGATTACTGGAAGGTTCAAGAAACAAAGAAATTTGCATTTTTTACAGTTGTTTTTACGGCTTCGTGCCGTCTCTCTCGTTGCGTGGTGTACATGGTATCTTATGAAAAGCAAACGGGAAAGAAAAAATAAGCTGGCGCAAAACGGGACTTTGGAGGGGATTGAGGGTTAAAATGAATAGCGCCAGCCTAAGTCGCACTATAACCACAATATATACAACGCAAGCTAGCTCAGCTAACTCGACTCTCGCGCTCGCTCAGCTGTGACAAAATATTACCGAGTATGCTTGGCTTCTCTTTGAACTTAGCCAGGGAACTTTGCTGCTTTGAACCGAGAATAAAGTCGAAATTAGTGTCATGAAGGTGGGTGCGTTATAATCGCTTCTCATTACCCGCAGCTCATACCCCTTCAAACGACATTGCCCTGGGCGGCTATGCCCGGCCACTCGATGTGGCAGAGGGGTTACGACGGGCTGGCTCAGACCCGTCACCGTGGATAAACCGCACCCCCGACTTTTGCTTCTATCCCGCCGAGAAAAAGGTGCGGTTAATAGACCGTTATTTACGGTACCTTGTTTAAGTTATATTATTTCATAAAAAGTCACTGAAAATTATGTTGTTTTTTAGAAGAGGTGCGAGCTAGCGCATCTTAACTGAGTTTTGTCCACAACCCTGCCATGCGGGCTGACCGCTGCGGCCAGTTCAAATCCGGGAAGCCTGCTGTTCCATGCTTACGAACCTATGAATACCTAGAGATAATAAATGTAAAACCTCTCTGTTTTTCCTTCTAGGCTACTATGGTAACTTTGGTGGTGGCGGCGGCGGTAGCTACGGCGGTGGTGGCTACGGCGGTGGTGGCTACGGCGGTGGTGGCTACGGCGGTGGCGGCTATGGCGGTGGCGGCCAAGGATACCAAGCTGGCCCTGGGTACTACCCTGACTATAACCAAGGTTACAACCAAGGAGGATACAACCAAGGAGGTGGCGGCGGCTACGGAGGATACGGCGACTACAGCAGCGGCGGTGGTGGAGGATACGGAGGCGGCTATGGCGGCGGCGGTGGCGGTGGTTACGGAGGCTACAGTGGATATGGTAAATGAAAAGGTTGTTGACAAGCCAATGTCCTCCGTCTTTCCACTCTGTTCTTTCTGTTAAAGTTCACAAAAGTGCTTTAGAAAGAATCTCCTTCACATTGACTACTACTCTGATATTTATAGGTATTTTGGCCTTGTTGGGACATTCAATTACCATTTGCAATAGATAGGTCTTGTGATAGGACCCTCATTAGATTTGGAATGTCATGGGAGGTCAAAGGTTAACTTATAGGCCTATGTCAAACACAACTTCATAAAAGTCAACTGGAAGTCCCTAATGCTTACATTTCATTGCTCAAAATTGAGTTGCAATTGATTTTTTTAGATGCATTTGATTGCAGCTCCTTCAGCAGCAGGGCCAAATAAACATTGACCAAAAAAGAAGCATTTTACTTAATGTTTGATCAGCTTTTTAACTCATCAGCCCCAAATCGGAAGAACTATGATCTGTTAAATACTAAGATTAATGTCAAGGAAATGGCTTTGATCCTATCCAGGCCGGGGGGGGGGGGGGGGGGGGGGGGGGGTCAAGAACAGCCCCTTATTATTTTTCAAGATAAATCTGTAAATCTTCAAGACAATAAACAGGAAAAAAAAATTGTGTGAACAGAAAGGTTCTTAAAAACAGAAAAGATTATCCTGACAATAAGTTGGATTTCAGCAAAATTACCAATATTTTTTGTCTAATTTTTCTGCTTTTCTTTAACCCTAAAATGGCCGGGGGGGGGGGGGGTTGAATCAACCCCCCCTCAACATTTTCTGCGATCATTCCGCCGCGCGAAATTTTTTGACCGCGCCACTCGCAGAGTTTATACTTTTAAGTCTCCCGCATCTTTTGAGACCAAATTTACGACGCCCGGGTACGCGGTTTCGAAATTACGCAACATTTTGTAAGTGCATGTCAGACCAAAAATTGTTCCAAAACGTGATTTTGTGTACAAAGTCAATGCAAATTGAGTTTTCTCATCTTATTCATAAAGATATGATTATTTCTACTTCAAACAGCTGAAAGCAATTGATTTTAGCATAATTATGCTTCAAAAAGGTTGTGCAATAAATCTGGTGAAAAAAACAAAGAAAAACAAAAGGTTGAAAAACAAAGAAATACATAAGAAATTCATAAAACAATAAAATACATAAGAAATTGATTTCCAAACCGAAGTTTTTTTCAATTGCCATTGTTAAGAATGCTACAAAGAATATTTTTACCAAAAATTAGCATTCTAGGAGCTTTATTTAGTGAATTAGAGCAAAAAGTATGATTTATGCATAAATTAGCATAATTAATTCATATAAAATAAAATCTCATTATTTTGGAAAATTTTACCATACAGCCTTGTAGATTACATCGCACACTACCAGCGTGCAAATGTTTGCGGCGCTCGCGCGATCGGCGGCCGAGATCTCAGGGGGGGGTTGAATCAACCCCCCCCCCCGGCCACAGAACAGCCAAAAAAGCCCAGCCTAGTTAGGGTTAAAGCAACTTTACATTAAGAACAGCTTTTCTCATTTAAAGTTTTGTAAGTGGCAGGCTTTTTATTCCTGTATCAGAGTAGTGTCATGTGAATTAAGATATCATTTATCATCTGGTCACAGATAATTGTACTTTATACTATATTTCATTTGAATGTTTTATGCATGCACCAAAAATATGAGTGATGAATGTGTGTCATGTAGATTGTCATTTTTCTTCTGATGGAATGCTTATACAACCCTTGAAACAATTGGCGCAATAGTTTATACCTTACCGTATATGAAATCCACAAATGTGCCTTGAGTCGCCCAAAAAGTTTATATTGAGAAGTTGCTTTTCTCATCAAAATCTTCCAAACATTTCGACACAAAGTTGCGAATATTTTGCTCTTAATTCAAGAAATTTTTTGGGTGATTGTGCAATCAGAAGCAAATACCTGAAGGTGATTCTAGCAGTTAACTTGAAAACAAAACACCAATGGTTTCAGGGTAAAATCAGGGGTTGTTTCTCGACAGTGTTTCTAAAATCAAGCACGACCTTACTAACGTCTAGAATATGAAAAATGTGGCTGTGTGTCTCAGTTGCGTTAACTGAACCTGAATATCAAATGTTGAACATTTTTGCAATGAATACACATTATTCATGTCTAATTATATAGTTGTTGTAAATGAACATGAAATCTTTTGACACATAGTCATAGTTTGTATAATTCATGAAAAGGATGCAAATTTTCATATTCTAGTCATTGATAAAGCCGTGCATATTTACAAACACCTTGAAACATTCTCCAGTTTGCATGATGCTGGATGTTGTGTGTAAAAAAATACAGTGCATGAGCATTTGAATTCGACATTAAAAAGTAAAATATATTCAATCTAATATTTCATTGCATATTAATTTGCTGACTTTGCTTCGATCAATACTTCTTTGAGCAATGATTTTTAATCAAAATTCTGCCAGATATCAATTGTCTGGATATTCTGAGTGAAAATGGGAAAAGAATCCCCCCAAAATACCAAAATATCTTTCTAAATGAAAAATGAAACTAGGATGGACCATCTTGAGATTGTGTGGACTTAACCCTAATAAGACTTGGGGGGGGGGGGGCTAATTGAGCCCCCCTCAACATTTTTTGGTATAAATCCGCCGCGCAAATTTTTTTTACTGCGCTCGCTGGCTTTTTACTTTTTAAGTCTTGCGCAACTTTTGAGACCAAAATTGCGACCCCCGGGTACGCGGATCCGAAATTGCGAAAACATTTGTATTAAAGTGCATGCAGACCCAAAATTGCTCAAAAATGTGAATTTGTGTACCAATCCAATGCAAATAGTGTTTTTAGACACAATTCATAAATGTATCATTATTTTTCCTTTTACTGATTAAAATCAATTTATTTTATCTTGATTATGGTCAGAATAATGCCCCTGACAATTTTCATTGAAAAAACAATAAAAATCAAAAGTAACAAATCAAAGATATACATAAGAAGTTTAGAAAACAATAAAAATGCATAAGAAAATAACTTGTGCATTTGATTAAATTCCTATTAAGAGTAGGTGAACCAAAAGTATCATTTTAGGGGCATTATTTAGTTAATTAGAGCAAACTTTTGATTTTACGCATAATAAGGGGGGGGGGGGGGCTGAATCAGTCTTAGGCATTTAATAAGCCCAGTCTATTTAATAGGGTTAGAGATGAATTTCATTTTCAATACGAAGACATAATCTACACTGTATATGACTTTTCTGATGTTGTTGGAAATAATTTTACCTATGCGTAAAGACTAAATTGACTTTCTTACATAACCCACTTTGCATCTGATTCAAAGATTGAAATGTTCTGCCCTAAATAGAAACGGCTATTTTGACGCCTAACAAGACTGGGGTGGGGGGCTTTGCTGCCGATCGGGTGATCTTGATGAAAACTTGGCACGCACGTTACCCATGGCATAATAATAATAAGATCAAATTCTGTGAAAAATCTCATTGCTGATTGATAATGCTAATTTATGCATAAAATCTAAAGTTTGCTCGAGTTAACTAATAAATTCCCCTACTAGGGGCCTAGAGTGCTAATTATTGGTACCCAGATTCTTTATAGGGATCTGATTAAGTGTACTTTAAAAAAGTTTCAATATTGCATGTATTTCTTATGTATTTTATTGTTTTCTAAATTTCTTATATATTTATTTGTTTTTTGACTTCATTTTTCAATGGAAATTGTCTGGGACTTTATTTTGACCATAAACAAATTGGAATTAATCTGTAAAAGGAAATATAGTGATACATTTGTGAATTTTGACTAAAAACACTATTTACATTGGATTTGTACACGAATTAACATTTTTGAGCAATTTTGGGTCTTCATGCACTTACGAAATGTTGCATGATTTAGAAACCGTGTACCCGGGGGTCGCAATTTTGGTCTCAAAATTTGCGCGAGACTTTAAAGTAAAAAGTCAGCAAGCGACGCGGTCAAACAGATTTGTGAGGGGGGCTGAATCCCCCCCCCCCAGTCTTCTTAGGGTTAAAACTCAAAACAGAAATGATCTGATATTATTCACTCAATATTTTGTAATGTTTATTTATTTTGACAGACCTGTGATTATATTTTGATAACAGATTTCATTTCCTAGCTAGAATCATAATTTTCATAAATTTAACTAAGGCACTGCTCGCTACGGCTTACAATCTGTTTTGGTAAATGCGGTGCTTGCATGTAGGTTATTATTAATGTTTCATTTGTACCATGTCTCAGATGCAACTCTTTTTTTTTTTTCCATTCGTGATTTGCTAGTATATTCTTTGTAGGCTGAAATTTGTATGCATGAAAACAAAAAATAGTATTCCTTTGCCTGTCTTCTGTCACCCTTGCAAATCAATGCAATGCATCTTGCATGGCTGACACAACCCCCTTTTCCCCCCAAATGATCCAAGCAATCATTTTCAGCAACTCCCCCCTCTATCCTCGAACCCCTCTGAAATCAAAACAGGTTGCAGAATACTCTTTTCTCTTCTGGTCCCTTCTTTCCGAGGTTTCCTTTCTCTCTACTGCTTATCAGAAAGAAAAAAAAAAATACTGAAAAAGTACTGAGGTGAAGGGGCTCCCTCGAAGTCTTCCGTCGACGTCGAACACTGAACATGTGAGGGCAAAATGGTAATATTTGTCTCTTCTTCAGCGGAAGATTGTGTCAGAGACATAACTCGAGTATTGTTCAGAGTTTTTATCATTTTTTTTCTTCATAACTTGGGGAAAATTCATTCCGGGAAAGGGACACTTGCATTTTGGCCGTGCAAGTTAAGTTGCTCTGTAGATTGAGATAGGTAGTGGGGAGGGAGGGGGGGGGGGGGGATCCAGCGTTTGATAAGGTACCGAACAATCAAGCTTTTTCTGGGCTTCAAGTTCTGCATGTGGCAGTTCACTGCTGCTGCGGATTAATGACTTTTTACCCGATCGTCCAGCGTAAGTTTCCACATGGGAACCTAATTCCCCTGATCTTTTCTGCTTGGTTTTGAATGGTCGGTCATCCCACCCCTCCCCCGTACACCGCCCCACACACCTCCAGAGACTAGCATAGATAGATAAGGCGTTACTAAATAATCTTTCACGTCAGAGAGAGAGTGTTCAGATGTTAATTTGTCAAATAACTTTGTACTCAGAAGGGACGTTTGTAATTTTTCACTACTTACAGAACAATCAGGGCCCGGCAAAGCCCCAGTTGATCGACGTGGGGGCAGAGCCCAACACCCCTACTCTCGCTAAAGACGTGTTTTAAGGCCAAGAAGGGGGACCCATATACAGGTATTTAAATATAATCCTTTGAATTTCCATCTCTACAACAACAAAAAATAGGTGTTTTGTGTTCTTTTTCATAGTTCCTCAACTTCACACCTCACCCTTTTTTTTCCACTCTAAAAAATTTGAATTTTCATCTGTCTTTCAGAGATAGAAATGGAATAGCACTATGATAGTTTAGCCACAACCTTTTTTGTCATATTTTTTTGGTGTAGTGTTCACACTTTTTGGCCATGGATCATTTGTTCACACATGAGCAGTGTTCACATTCTAATCTATCCCCTACCACCACCACCTTCTTTCATTGCATCAACCTATCACTATACGCTGCATCTCTTTTTTTTTCTTTGTATATTTTCATCCATCTTTATGAGTTTGCAAGTTTATTGATGAACATAATATGCCTGTGTATATGTGCTGCCGCTTGAATGCTCAAAATATATGTTTGTACATGTATGCGTCTAAATATAATTGCCGTGTTATATATCATGTATTTTATAGATGTTTTCTGCAGAATGCTGATCAATCGATTTTGAAACATTCTAATTTACTCTTTGTTTTTTGTTTTTTGGTCTACAGATTAACGATGGACACTCGTAAGAAGTCGATGCTTGCCCCTTTGCCAAAAAAAAATTGGAAAAAAAATTTGTACAGAAAACGAAAATTAGGGGCAAGTGTTTGGAGTAGAGACTTGAACGAAGTGTATTGGCGAATGAATTTGTGGAATTGCTGTATATGTTATCTTCCGTGAGGCGTGGCTTATCGATGGCGAAGGATCCGGAGTTTCACAAGGACAACTCTTAGCACCCATGTCTTTCTGAGAGGAGTGCAAAAGATTCTAGCTCTTGCAAAAAAAAATTGATTCTTAACGTAATTGTCCCTGTGAAACTCTACAATATATGGACTCGGGGGAGGAATGAAGAGGATGAAATGTATAATTAGCTCATCTGTACCAAAGCGAATCAAAACAGTTTTTTGAGAAAAAGAAAATGAAAAAAAAAAATTCTGCGACACAAAAACGTTTTCTGAATGTGCATATGAATCACGCAGTGGTATTCTGGATATCATTTTTTATTTGCAATTCTCTTCCATCCATGAAAAAGGAGAGAAGAGATTATGTGAGAGAGAAGAAAAAAGGGATAGACAGATTAACCGGTTGTCCTTTTTAATGACCAATTGTATTATAATTTAACCAAGATTTAAAACCCCTTTCTGTTCTGTTTTTGCCCCCGGTGTGTTTCTCATCAAATCAAATCATTGCCTTGTTAAAATGTATGTCATATTTTTCTTGCAATTATAAGCTTTGTATTTGTGAAATTTTTCCTATCTAGTGGCTTGGCCTTTCTTATGTAACTTCCATTTATTTCATGTAGTAATTTTTTGCCTTGAGTTCTAATTGGTTAAAATAAAATTCCATTCCTATTGGTATTTTAAAAACTCAAGTCCTGTAAAGGCTAGTGTTAAATTCTCCATCTCTTCCGTTTTGTGTTTTTTTAATGAATTTAAGATAAACGTAATTTTAAGATTTAACATAAAATTAAGATTAACATCTAAGATAAAACATAATTTGATATTACTTGCAATTAAATACAAAATCTAAAATTGAGTTCCCATTTTTAATCATAGGATTTAGTATGTCTCTTGCCCCCTTATAAATATAAAATCATAACACAGTTCACCATTTTAATATATTATGTACATGACGTGTGGGAATTGGTAAGATGTCTTCTTCGAAAAAGGAGGCAAATCGCCACATTCCAGTATTTATGTGAAATGGGCCGTGCACTGTCGAGTGAATATGATGCAATTTGCCAAACGACACGACTGCCCAAAAGTTTTATGTTATTTTTTATTGACTGATTTTTTTTATCTTATCAATTTTTTTATACAAAAGTGGAAAAAACATGAAAAAAAAATGAAAATGTGAAAACTTGTGCACTGAAGACAGTCTTTTTTTTTCAACGTTTGTTTTTGGAAGTTGCGTGTATGAAACTATGCCTGATTTTCTTTCATGAATCCACCACTATTCCTTCTGTTTTAAAGTTTTAGCCTCGACCCCTTTAGTGCCCATAGATTGTCTTCTTAATCAAATATCCCCATAAGAGATAATTATCCATTTAGTTGCCTTAAAGTTTATTTATTAGTCAGTAAAATACACCCAACAACTCTCCTTAAATTTACTTCCACAAAGTACACCTGAAATAAGGGTTTTCTATGTTGCTTATTTAAAATTTAACTCTTTATCTAAAAAAAAAAATGGGAGCCATAATTATTATTTCTATAGTATGAATTTTTAAGTAAGGGGCAATTACATAATTTGGGCAGATGGAAGCTTTAAGTAGAGGTAGTTAAAAAACTTAAAATTAATCATAATCTCCCATATTTCACCATCCCTAACCGTTAACACAGATTTGTACACTCAAATGTACACATTTTATTTGCTTTATCTACATTCAAATTCATTTAACCTTGCACAAGTTGGAAAAAAGAAGGAAAAAAAAGAAATAAAATGCTTTGCAGGCAATCTCTGCATAATTTGACATGTTATTGCCAGAACTACACGTAATTGTGCAATTCACATTTTACAAATTGAAATTCTTATTGGACTAAACTATTCAAAACTGGTCAATATGACAGAAGCCCTATAGGGTTTTTCCAATCAAAACTATTCTATTTTCTATTTTATATTTCCAGTCGAATACTACTTGTGCAAGGTTGAGCTCATTATAAGTCATACAACATGCTATGGAATGCAGTGAAACATTGTTGCCCCCCCCCCCCCCAAAAAAAAAAAACCTGAACAAACAATGGAAGCAAATTTTCAAGTCTGTTTTCTTAAAGAATTGAAAAAAATGTAAAAAAGGTCAATTTGGTATTGGCGATAAACTCAACCCAGCTTGAAACAAGAGTCAGTTTTCAGGGAAAATTCTGTAAGCAAATATTAAAAATTTGTATCAAATTTGAAGTTAATTTATATCTGCCTAAGTCGACCTTCCACAAGTCGAGTAATCGTGCAAGTCAAAGCAATGTTTAGACCAGAATATTCAAAACGTGTTTAATACCTCTTTTAGGTCAAATTTCTCTTAAATTGGAACACATTAATGTGGTTATGATAGATTTATGACGTGGAAGTCGATATACACACCCTTTCGATTTGTGCAAAAAAATGTTTCACTTTATTCCTTGTAAATACATACACAGCAGGTAATTGTAATATGGAGATGCGTTTGGAATCTGTGTGTGGTGAAATGAGATCAGGGGAGTGTTTCATGAAAGAACATGTTGGACGTTTTATCCGACAGTTACCATAGTTGCAGTGCTTGTCAGCCAATCAGAATAAAGGAAAGATGTCAGATTGGACAACTTGTCAGACAAAAATGTTGATGAAACGCTCCCCTGTTGTATGGATCCTGCAACATTTGCTCCTACACCAATTGCTCACTTGAAAAGAACCTAAGACCAATTTTCCTCTCAAACCGCTCTCACAATCTTTATTGTCAAAGGAATTATTAAAGGGAAATCTAACCAAAGTCCAAAAGTATTGTAAAAAAAAGTAAATCCAAAGGAACAGGTAAGTTGAAATTATTACATTGTTCGACTTGGTTCAAATTTTCAGCAGTCGGCTCAGATTATTTTCTTCCTCAGAGCAATTTGCCATTTATCAGTTCATTCTCTTTTGAAATGAGCAATTTAGCAAGAGCAAATGTTGGCGGCGCACATATGTTCGAACGTATTAGTCTCTACGTTCTACATGGAAGAAACTAGAAAATTCTTATGAGCAATATTTTGTGGATTTTTGTGCGTAAATGTTGAAGATGTGGATTGCAAGTTTACAGCATGGTATAGCGTGACAAGGTCAGATGTGGTTAAAAGAGGTGGCATTGAGCAAAAAATGATATACAGAGAGACGTGTTAGTGTGTCGGGGGGGGGGGGCACAGATCTGGGTAAGATGATCAATGGGGGCCATTTTTAATACATGCAAACTGGTCATATCAAATACACTATTAATATTCACTTTGGGGAAAATGCAATCGCATTTTAACCTGTGTTTTCCTATTTCGGAGAACACTTTTTCTGTACAGAATGGAAATAGAAATCTGTTAGTATCTGGAAGTTTCTTGGTAATTTTTTTTCCTTATTTCTTGGATGTTTGGGTTTGCAGGTATAAATTATTGACGTTCTCATTGCTTCGAATTCGGTTCTTTGCACTTTGAGGTATACAATTATGGCACTCGCTGGCGTACAGATGGGGGTCTTGCCCCCCCCCCCCAAAAAAAAAAAGGGGGAGAAAAGGAATTGAAAGGAAAGACAGTGAAATATGCCATCCTTGTCAGATTGTGATGTCAATATTTATCATAAATCAGATTTTCTTTTCTATCAAAATCAATAAATTTTCTCTCTCACCGCTATTATCAAATATTGTCCCGCATGGCGTATCTGACCTCTTAAATTTGTTTGGCTCATTATGGCACTGGACCATGGATTGTTGGAGAAACACGAGTTGAAGTGCTTACAGCTAAACAATGGCCTTCTTCAGGAACAGTAGTTCGATTGATCCAATCAATCTCGACTCAATGGTAATTCATCCATACCATAATATTTCCTACAACAAAGAAGTGTGATTGATCCGATCGGTCACACCTATGGACAGGCAGCAACGTCAACATCTAAAATGCAAATTTGTTCAAAATATTTTCTAAATAATGTATATTCTTAGTACATTCATCATTCTCTTGAAGATTTAGTGTGATTCTTATTGTTTACTAAGGAGATACTGCAAATTTCCTGTAGAAAAAATTATGGTATGGAGGGATTTCCATATAGTTGAGATTGATTGGATCAATTTTAACTCTTTTTAAGTTTGGACCCAGATTGACCTGTGGTATGAGGGGGTCAAATCTTGCCCTTTTATCTGTGCTTTAATGAATCATTGAAAAATAAATGATGGCCCAAACATTGTTCAAAGGAGGCATCACTAAACAATTTCTAATGCTGGTAAAACCACCACTTGGACTTCTTGGGTCTCACTTAATTAAGTTTTACTTTATACATGTAAGCGCAGACTGTCAAATTGAGTGAATTTGCCTATTGTATCAAGTGGGAGATTGGGAAAGATAGAAAATGAGAGAGAGAGGGGGGGGGGGCACTTGGGTCATACATACATTTTTTAAATTTGAGGCATAAAAAAGCAACTCATAGCAATGGAACTTTTTGAAAGTAATGCAGGTAGGCCACCTCTATACAGATTAACATGCAAACTTTTTTCCCCACCTTTCCAACAATTATTATTTACCCTTCCCCCCAAAATTTTTTTCTTGAAGTTCCATGTTACAATTTTCTGTATGCCTATGTATGGATATATTGTGAATTTATCAAGAAAGCCCTTTTTAAAACCCAAATAGTCTGATTTTTTTGTGGTGAATTTTCTATACATGTACAGAGCATGGACTATGAGCCGACAGTATCTATATATTGGGGAAAACCCATGATTTATGCCCATAAATTTGCTCCAAAGTCCTTAAAGTGGGATCCGGTATGTACTTCCAAAACAGGAAATCCATTTCTAAGACATTTAAAGGGACATATACATCCTTCAAATGATATTTGTGAAAGGAGAAAAGGAAAATATAAGAAAAGGCCACGACTGTAAATATCAATTTGGCCAGTTGGTGAGATGATTAAATTATGACCAGGGGCCTGCTTCATAAAACTTTTTATAAAACAAATTTGCAGTAACAGTTAAAAGCTACTGAAATCCTTCAGTCTGATTGGTTGATGGTAAATTTGTTATTGTGCATGTGTTATAACAAGTCTTTTTGAAATGGTACCCAGGAGAGCTCTCCCAATTTACCATATTATAAACTGGTATCAGGGGGTGTATCCAGGATTGGCTAGTTTGTTGGGGGGGGGGGGTCAGTGGCAGTCTAAAATTTCTGCCACAAAAATTGGTCAGGATGGCCTTGCAAGGCCCCCCCCCCCAAAAAAAAAAAAAAATTGCCTATCCTACTTCTTTATTTTTAGCGGGAATTAGTGGGAATTTCTCCTATAAGCAGCCTCTGAACATCAGTCAAATTACATTGAGGACTATTTCAACAAAATAAATAAGTTTGATTGATTTTTTTCCTGTAATATTTCCAGAAAAAGTTGTCACTTTTGGTTAACTTTTCCTTTTAATCCTAAATAAATCATGTCTTGTTTACTGCCACAAAATGTGCCTCTTGGCAGTAGAGGGCAGCATTTCTCTCAACCCTTCCAGTCATCCACATCTCCATCTACACTACTAGTCAGCTATCTAACTCACTATTGCAAATATACATTGTTTCTCGACATACGGTAAACAATTTTTTTTTTAAAGGAAAATTTCACATGTTGCTTAATTCTTGGCAGGCAATAATGAACCGAATTATACGTTTCTTTCTAATGAAAGTCATTTATAGGGGAAGTTCATCCCGAAGATAAGTTTGTTGTAAAAATAGCAGAAAAAATATTGGTGAAGGTTTGAGGAAAATCCTTAAAAGATTAAGTTATTAGAATTCATAGTTTTGGATTTGTGACGTCATAAACGAGCAGCTGCCTCATATGTTATATAATATAAAATGCATAAACTTCATGTGATGTCTGATTTTTGTTTTCTTTTTAAATAATATAGGATTTGTATAGCGCACGTATCCACCTTGCTAGCTGGTGCTCAAGGCGCTCCTATATTACCACAGCTAAGCTAATTTTCATTGATATTTTACCAATTGATAGTACAAAAGCTGCTCACATATGACATCACAAATAATTAGAATTCTAATAACTTTATTCTTTTCATGGATTTTTCTCACAATTTGCCAATATTTTTTACCATTTTTTCTTCTATTTTTACAATAAATTTTATCAGTGTGAAGTTCTCTTTTAAATGGGTACTCCAGGCTGAAAATAATTTAGATTTAACTTGAATTTAATTCACCAAGCAAAATGCTGAAAATTTGCTCAAAATCTGATAGAAAGTCATTTGAGTTATTAAATTTTAAAGTTTGGCAATAGTTTGTAAAAACAGTTCTATCTATGCATGCCACTGGCGAATCCGGGGGGGGGGGGGCAGGGGGCACAGCCAGTCCATGCCCCCCCCCCCCTTTGAGAAGCAAAATAAAAAAATTGTAATATAAAATGCCATTAAAACAGAAATGTGCCTCCCCTTTTTTTAGTGACCTTCTTTTTTTCTTGTCAAATTTTTTTGGGGACAAAATATTAATTTTTGGTTAAAAACCTTTTTTTTTTGCTTGTCAAATTTTTCCTCGGAAAAATGTGCCTTCCTTTTGGAAAATCCTGGATCCGCCCCTGATGCATGCAATCATGAATATGCAATAGATAGGCTGATGATGTCATGTTCCTACCTTCCTTTTTCTTATGTTATTACAAGAAATCATAATTACATTTTTACATCTGTGTACGACACGGTCTCCCTTATAATAACAGAAGTTTCAGCAATGAATATCTATTGCATTAAATCAATTGTCAATCCATTTTTTTAATTCCTGGAGGACAAACATAATATATAATAGAATAGGTCAAGTCCACCTTATAAAAAAGTTTATTTAACCCTAATTCTCCCGGGGGGGGGGGGCCATAATGGCCCCCCCCTCGACAATTTTCGCGATATATCTGCTTCGCGAATTTTTTTTACCTCGCCGCTCACTGACTTTTTACTTTCAAGTCTCGCGCAAATTTTGAGACCAAATTTGTGACGCCCGGGTACGCGGTTACGACATTACGCAACATTATATACGTGCATGTCAGACCCAAAATTGCTCATAAACGTGATTTCATGTACAAATCCAATGCAAATAGTGTATTTAGCCAAAATTCATAAATGTATCATTATTTCTACTTTTACTGATTAAACTTAATTAATTTTGCCTTGTTTATGATCAGAATTAAGTCTGGAACGATTTCCATTGAAAAAACAATAAAAAACCAAAAGTAAAAAAACATAGAAATACATAAGAAATTCATAAAACAATAAAATACATAAGAAATTGATTTCCAAACCGAAGTTTTTTTTAATTGCGATTGTTAAGAATGCTACAAAGAATATTTTTACCAAAAATTAGCATTCTAGGAGCTTTATTTAGTGAATTAGAGCAAAAAGTATGATTTATGCATAAATTAGCATAATTAATTCATATAAAATAAAATCTCAATATTTTGGAAAATTTTACCATACAGCCTTGTAGATTACATCACACACTACCAGCGTGCAAATTTTTGCGTCGCTCGCGCGATCGGCGGCCGAGATCTTAAGGGGGGGCCATAATGGCCCTCCCCCCGGGAATGACAAGAATCAAAATACCCCGGGAGCTTGAGGGTTAAATCAATAGAGAAAAATCAGACAAGCATAATGCTGAAAATTTCATCAAAATCGAATGAAAAATAGTTACGACACTCTAAAAGTTTCACTTATTTTTCACAAAATATTTATATGCACAATTTAGTCACATGCAAAATGAGAGAATTGATGTCCCTCACTCACTATTTTTTTTGTTTTTTTATTGTTTGAAATGTACAATATTTCAATTTTAACAGATTTGACATTAAGGACCAACTAGACTGAACCATAAAATGTTACAAAAAGGTAATTCCACATGTTCAGGGAGAAATAAAACTTTGTTTCACTTGACAATGAGGAGAAATTAGAATATTTCATATTTTATATAATAGAATACAAAAGAAAAAGCGAGTGAGTGATGTCATCAGTCCCCTCATTTGCCTACCGACCGGGATGTACATATCACTGTTTTGTGAAATTAAGCGAAATTAAAAATGTCATAACTCTCTTATTCTACATCCAATTGTGACAAACTTTTAGGTGTTAAGCTTGTTGGATTTTTCCTTTTGTATTCTTTTTTGTCCTTGAATGTTCATATGTTGTGTAAAAAATCACATTTTTAAATATTCATAACTCTGCTTGTAATTACCTTTGATTTTTTTGCCCAAACTTCAGGAATAAGTTTCTCCCATTAAAAAAAAGGTTTACTCCAGGATAACAATCTTTAAATATTTGATCCAACTTGATCTAATCATTATCAAATCTGAAGTTCACAAGTTGGATGCAAAATGCTTTCAGTAGAAAGCAAAACCATTGACTATTTGTACTTTAAAACAAGAAGTAACAGATTAATTTATAACTCGATATGAAGCAAACTTGATTCAAATGTTTTTTATTAAAAACAGTTTTAAAATTTTGTACATAATTCAAGAAGAGGTATGTGACTTTTTCTAAAAGCTATCTTGAGACAAACATTTGATAAGAAATATCAAATTGAATTATACTACAAGGCCTACATTAGACATAATTTTTTAATATGAATAAATAATAATGCATGTTGTCATAACATGACATGAAATTAAAGTAACTATATGATTAAGATTTGTGAGACTTTCATCTTCATAAATTATCTGATAATTTTCCTAGGTTTAGATTAGATGAAAAGCACACAAGTGTCTGACTGTTACCATAGTAAATGTCAGATAACAACTTGTCAGTGCTAACAACTTTCACGAAAGTAAATCTCCATAAAACATAAGACCTTATGCATTGACATCATTGCACCGCCATCTTAGAGGCTGAAGCCATAGCCCTGCATGCGTTGGTGATCTGCACCTGGCGGATCTCTGACAACTCCTTTTACGCATATTCCTATATCCTCTGAGGGAGGGCGCTATGATATTATGACATCACATGCACAAGGTCTATCAATTAAAATAATGAAGGAACTATATCAATAAACTATAAAGGTAAAAGCCTGCAAAGCATCAATAAAAAGTTATCTTAATTAATTTACTTGCAGGGAGAAGGGGATAAAAAGAAAAGACAAATTGTAGCATTTGTACATGCATTTCACAAAATCACAACCGGGATCATTCATAACATTAAAGATGAATGAAAGAAGTTGCAGTAAACACCAATTTCATGAGAAAATCTGTAACACAAAGTCAAAAATGTAAGACTATAGTTTGAAATAAATCTTGAGTTCAGAATATGGGCCTATGACTTGGTGATCATATATCTTGTTAGAAGCCAGATTTTTCAATGTATTACTCCCCCCCTCAGAATAATGTACTGGTATATACACATATTTACAATACAACCACTACTGGACAATTAACATCAAGGTTCAGATAATTATGGACCTTTCCATTTTTGGACATTCATCATATGAATTATTCACATCCATAATGGTAAAAAAAGAAATAGAAATAGGGAAGGGGGTGGGTAAGAAAAGCTGTAATCAATTTCAAGAAAGATAAACAATTTTTCCTTCTTTCTTTCAATGGTACACAGATGCTTGAAATTGATTTTAGCCATAATTCAATACCCCCCTTATTACAGTGTAGTGGGGTCATTCTAAGGTATTGCGCTTGTTTTCAGAACATGTGAAAAATTAATATTTTTTATTTTCTGGGGCCACTATTCACCACCTACTGCCTAAATCTGCAACATTGGATAAGCTTCAACATTGCAATGGAGATTTTCAGGAGCAATATCGCCCAGAGCCCCATGTAACGTTTTCCATGTGACTTCCCATGGCAATACGTATCGAGTGCAATCTGTAGTCAATGGGGCCACTCAACTATGTTCAAACATATGAACTATGATCTGTTACAGAAGACATGGATGCTGTTCTCATACACACAGTCTAAAACACTCCCTACTATGTCAGACGGGTTTGTGTTGCACAGTACAGCAATCGTCTATTGTCCCTGATAATAATTTTTGCTCGAGACAGAGACTGCAGGAGGCATTTTGATGAAGCATTGTCCCTGTCTCCAATGTGATGTAATGATGACAGTGGTGGTTGTTGTCGAAAAAATAAAAATTCTCCAGCTGGAAAAAAAAACCCAGATCCTTGGTCATCACCTTCCGCCTCGGAATCCTGTAGAAATGACAAACCAAAAATACAAGAGATATATTGGTTCCATCCATGACATTTGCTCCAATGACAAGTGATCTGCTATAAATTTCACACACTGATCAAATGACAAAGTTCAACCTGTGATACCCTACCATAAATCTAACGCTAAACATAACATAACCCGGAAAAATCGTCGCAGGAACGTATGTCCTGTCACCAAAACACATGGGGCAACGCCGTATACTATTACTTCTGACTCCAGGGGCCCATAACACAAAGCTTAGCAATGATTATAGAAAACTTTTTTAAGATTGATTGCATTGACTAGAATGCACAATCACTCATCAAAATCAAGAGTACGATTAATCGCTAACATTTGTGCTACGGGACCGAGGTCTTAAGGCAATGGTTCACATTGATTTGTAGGGACAGTGATGTTCCGTGATCGCGGAATCTCATGATAGCGGTACCCCTCAAATCCAAATGGTGGATAGGCGAAAGCCGTCAACTGCTGGAAACGATGTCCATAAAGTCCCAAAATCATCGATAAAATATCATTCAACCCTGAGATAATGATAATGTGAAAGGTGTAGATGTATTCATGTTAAATGTTTCTTAAAATAATTTGTGTGCTTGTATCTCTTTGATTAGAGTGGATTCTAAAGCATTATTAGTACAGTGGCAGATTTTAGTTTGAACAACGCGAGTATTGTGACATCGCTACTAAATGTGTATTGATTTTCTATGCAGGGTTGGCATATTTCCCGCTCCGGAGGCTTATTTTCCGGACGCCGGGAAATAAGCGGTATTTACCGCTTTTTTCCGGTATTTACCACTTTTCACCGGGAAATACCGGGAAATATAATTTTCCACTCACTTTTCTATAGGGATTGTCAAATTTTGAACATAAAAACAAAGGTGGTGAGTATGGTTGATCTGGTGTTTACCATTTGTGTGAGTGTGTGTGTGTGTGTGTGTTTGCTTGTTTGTGTGTTATCTATGTCTGTTATCATGAAATGCTGAAAAATACAATAAAATACTAAAAAGATCCCAAATAAATACACCTAATTTTCTCAAAGATCGATTTGTTTACAATTGCTTTCAATCAATATGAATATGACAAACTGCACAAGTTATTTATTTTACATTTCCCATGAAACATTCAGTAGCTAAAGTATGTCAATTATGTTGTTATTGTATTCATTTTATATTTCTTAAAGGAAAAAACTTTTGACACCTCTTTCCACTTTTGTGTACATTTGTATAAGTTATGCTTTTTAATTTTTGTGTTTGCTTTGTTTGTTAAACTTGTAAAAGTTATATTAAAAGAATTGCAACATTAACAAGGCAAAAGCAATTTTGTGTCTCGCCCACTTTTGAAAATAACCAGAAATATTGTGATTTGCAAGGGCACGCAAGAGAATTATATCAAAACTTCATTGTGAAATGACTGGGATGGAATAACACTTGTCATAAGAGCCTTGCACATAAACTTAAATTTTTACCTGAAAATGATCTTTGACCTTATCATGTGACCTCTGACTGCAGCATAACATGCAGGTCCCCCAAGTCCATCTACCATTCAAGTTTGGTTGAAAAGCGACTTACGGTTGCGGAGTTCGGTGTCATAAGAGAGTCTTGCATGTAAACTTTAACGTTGACCTCAAAATGACCTTTGACCTTATCATGTGACCTCCGACTGCAGCATAACATGCAGGTCCCCCAAGTCCATCTACCATTCAAGTTTGGTTGAAAAGCGACTTACGGTTGCGGAGTTCGGTGTCATAAGAGTCTTGCATGTAAACTTTAACGTTGACCTGAAAATGACCTTTGACCTTACCATATGACCTCAGACTGCAGCATAACATGCAGGTCCCCCAAGTCCATCTACCATCCAAGTTTGGTTGAAAAGCGACTTACGGTTGTGGAGTTTGATGTCAAAAGAAAGTCTTGCATGTAAACTTTAACGTTGACGTCAAAGGTCATTTTGAGGTCAACGTTCAAGTTTACATGCAAGACTCTCTTATGACATCTAACTCCGCAACCGTTAGTTACTTTTCAACAAAACTTGGATGGTAGGTGTACTTAAGCGAGCTGCATGTTATGCTGCAGTCGGAGGTCACATGGTATGGTCAAAGGTCATTTTCAGGTCAACATTAAAGTTTATGTGCAAGGCTCTTATGACAAGTGTTATACCATCCCAGTCATTTCACAATGAAGTTCAATATAATTCTCTTGCGTGCCCTCGAAAATCACGATATTTCTGGTTATTTTCATAAGTGGGCGAGACACAAAATTGCTTTTGCCTTGTTCAGGCTACAAAAAGATCTTTTTCTGTAAGCATTATCAAAATTCAAAACCAGCAACCACTAGTACATGTACACACTGATACATGTAAACACTAAAACTCCTTACATACAGTAGAATACAGAGCTTTATTCACACTTAAAAACAAAAATCATATTGTAATGAGATACAATGGCATGTAAAAAGTTAAACCCCGAGATAAATATTTGTTTATGTTTTAATATGATTATTCAATTTCCAGGAACATAATTTGAGTTTGTGTGCGTATGTGTGGACTTAGATCCTATGTGTGTTTGGGTATGTACATGTATGCAGTATGGATTTTATCTGTTTGTGTGTTTCTACTATGAGTTTTGTGATTCTAATTATTTCAGAACACTTTTTTCATTTGTTGAGGTTAAAAACAACTAAAATTTTTGAAAAAAAAGAATTATAAATCATATTTCCCGTTTTTTCCATATTTACCGGACGACCATCTTATTTACCGGACGGTATTTACCACTGGTAATTACCGCTACCGGTATTTACCGCCCAACCCTGTTTCTATGTAAACAGAATTGTCAATTTTTCATGTACACAAAGTCCATGGGGAAACAGAAATTCCGTTTTCAGACATGCTATAACGGAATTTAAGATTTTCTGATATGGGAAAGGCCAATTTTTAAACGGAAAATCGCTGTCCTTTGATTTGATTTTGAAAGAGCATAAGGTCCTACTTAATACCCGTGTCTAGGATATGTGGTAAAAGTAAGGACTTAAAGAGTTCAAAAATGCAAAAAAAGGTTCATAATTGCCCCCCAAATTGTCTTAAGTGAGTTCTTTAGGAGAATCCAAACCAAACAAAAAATTAAAAAAATGGGACTACATATATTCTTTTTTTTTTAAATTTGTAAACAAATTATAATTTCCTCCTATTAAAGCCTCTTCATTTATACCAAATAATTGTTCATTTTGTAAAATTGCCAGTTGGATAATCTGAAGGACATCAAGTTACATCGAAATGAAAGAAAGTAGACAAACATAACAGATTATATCCCCCTTTATATGCTCTTACCTCTGGAACCGCCTCCTCCCCTACTAAAACCTCCTCCTCGTCCCCCTCCTCTGCTGAAGCCACCACCGCCTCGTCCTCCTCTAAATCCACCTCCTCCTCCCCGGCCAAATCCACCACCACGACCACCTGTCGCCAAAAAAAAGTCGGTAAGGAAATTATGGTTAGCAGGAGTACAAGACAGGGATCACTTCTCCAAGTTAAAGGGATGCTCTGGGCTTAAAATATTTTATATCTAAATAAATAGAGTAAAATTCACTGAGCAAAATGCTGAAAATTTCATCAAAATCGGATAACAAATAACGAAGTTATTGAATTTTAAAGTTCAGCAATATTTTCTTTAAATAGTTATATGCACGTCATCATGAATATTCATTAGGTGGGCTAATGATGTCGCATCCACACTTTCCTTTTTCTTACGTTATTACATGAAATCATAATTGTTTCATTTTTTCATACATGTGTCTCCTTTATAAGTTGCAGCAATGAATATCTAATGCATTAAATCAGTCGTCAATCCAACTTTTTCAGTTCTTGGTAGACAAAATTTGAATAAACCTAATTTCATATAGTGAAATACAAAAGAACAAGTGGGGATATGACATCAATTTGCTCATTGAATATTAATGAAAACATGCCTAGAACTGTTTCACCGGAATAATGCAAATCTTAAAAATGCCATAACATTGTTATTCCTTGTCCGATTTTGATCAAAATTTTAGTGTTTTTTTGTCTGATTTTTCTTTATCTGTTTATATCATATTATTTTCAGCCCGGAGCAACCCTTTAAAGGACAAGTCCACCCCACCAAAAAGTTAATTTGAATAAAAGGAGAAAAATCCAACAAGCAAAACGCTGAAAATTTCATCAAAATCGGATGTAAAATAAGAAAGTTATGACATTTTAAACTTGCGCTTAATTTCACAAAAACAGTTATATACACATCCTGGACGGTATGCAAATTGGCAGACTGATGACGTCACCCACTCACTATTTCTTTTGTATTTTATTATATGAAATATGAAAAATTCTAATTTTCTCCCCATTGTCATGTGAAGCAAAATTTTATTACTCCCTGAACATGTGGAATTACCATTATTTTAACAGTTTATGGTTAAGTCAAGTTGGGCCTTATTGTCAAATCTGTAAAAATTGAAAACTTGTATAATTCAAACAATAAAAAACAAAAGAAATAGTGAGTGATGGACATCATCGACTCTCTCATTTGCATATCGCTGAGTTGTGCGTTTAACTGTTTTGTGAAAAATAAGCGAAACTTAAAAACGTCATAACTTTCTTATTTTACATCCGATTTTGATGAAATTTGCAGCGTTATGTTTGTTTTATTTTTCTCTATCGATTCAAATCAACAATTTTCTGGGGTGGACTTGGCCTTTAATGTAACATGACTAAAAGAATGGCTTTGACATTACATACAAAAAAAACTTGGCTTGCACTTTTACAAGACTAGAAAATACAGATACGTTGTAGTCTTGCATCCACACTCTCAATATAGGTAAAGTTATGATTTATTTGACTGTTATGACAGTGTTACTTTGTATTCTCCTTTATCAATATCAATTATTTTGAATCCTGGTATTGGTAAACAAAATGAAATTATCTTTCTAAAACATAGATTAAGTTGTATATAATACAGACCAGGGGAAAAAATTACATGGGGGCTCGGGGCGATTTAGCCCCTCAAATGCTCGCAAGGGCCTAAGAAAATCCCCATTCACTACAACATGCAGATTTAGGCAGAGGGTTGCAAAAAAGAGCCCCCCCCAAAAAAAAAAAAAAAAAAACTCAGTGTCTTGAGTGGTGACAGATCGCAAGTGGCACTCAATCTAAGCCATGCTACCCATCATCACTGGTGATAGCACTATCAATCGTGAGTAGCTACAAACAACAGCATATGAAGGGAAAGTATATGCGCCAAATTTAATAAACGACTGTAAACTGGAGAAGTGAAGACTTTTAATACCTCTGAATCCACCACCACCTCTACCACCGCCACGCCCTCCTCTTCCACCTCGTCCACCGCCCCTCTTCTGGACTCTGCCTCCAGCGGGCTGGGGAAGGAACCTCTGTAAGGGGAGCAGCTTCATTGGATCAATGAAGAACTATGGAAAAGAGAGAGAGTGAGAAAAAAGATGATTAGTTAAAGCGACATTTCATTGACAAATCATGGGGAAATCAAGGCTAATCTCAGAACAGATAAGGGATTCAAGTCTTTCACTCGGCTGCATGCCTGGGGGTGTTATGTAATAGACGCCGGCATGTCTGGGAGGTCTATAGGAGAGCAATAGTTAGTAGACTAACCAACCAGAAGTAAACTGCATGTTTTCATTTTGAAACGTAACTTCACAGAGGTTATTTATTTTGGTTTAGCAATCAAGAGACTTGCTATGAGTCTAGGAATTGGGATAGTTGGAAACTGGAACTGCGATGATCCGAAGTAAATAACCATCACGATTTCGGTCAAATTCCTGCTGTCCGAACTTTTATCGCATTAGTCCGGCGCTCATGACGGACGGATTATATTATGCAAGTCAATTTGGCCTTTTGCAAATTTCGTATTGATTCAATTTCCCCATGATTTGTCAGTGGCTGGGCCCTTTAATAATGTTTAATGATTTACCCAGGGTAGCCACTTCAGTTATAAAACTGCTCTACCAACAGGTCCTGCACAATACAATTTATTACCATTCTCCAACCTAAATGCCGAGTGCCCAGCAATAAGGCAAGAGGTCCTATTTTTGTAAGTCTTTAGTACGACTCTGACCTTGCGCTTATGACGCGCGAAGACTGCAACTGAACCATTATGTCTGGTGTCTATTAAGTATTAACTATTAAGAATGAGATTACAGAAATATGAATTTAAATTAATGGAATGGGGGGGGGGGGGAGTGAATCACAGAAACATTCATAAAAGCAAATGAAAAGTAAAATAGGATTCTCCATCATCATTGTCCGCATTGTACCCACATGGAAAATAAAGATCCACAAGCTTTTTGGTCCTCCTCTTTAAAGGAGAATGAAACCCTTGAAACCAGCTTAATCCATATCAAAGAGAAAAATCAAAGAAACATATTGTTGAAAGTTTGAGGAAGATTGAATGAATAATAAGAAAGTTATGAGCATTTGAATATTGAGATCACTAATGCCATGTAGATCCTCCCATTGGCAATGCGACCAAGATCTGTGATGTCACAAACGTACAACTCCCTCATTACTCTAGTACTTATTTCACTTATATTCTCACTTTTATAGAGTCTATCACAAGGTGAGGTGTTCTCTTTATGAGAGGACAAGTACAGAGGTTTCACAACATTATATCATTGATGAATCGTTTGTCATATAATTAGAATGAGCAAAAAGAGATGTTTTGGGGTACATTTTCAGTGTCCAAAAGGGGAGAGTTGTTCATCTGTGACATCATAGATCTTGGTCGCATTGCCAATGGGAGGATCTCCATAGCATTAGTGATCTCGACATTCAAATGCTCATAACTCTTCTATTGCTAGTCCTATTTTACTCAAACTTTTGTTGATCTTATTCTTTGATTTTTCTGCTTTCACAAAAGCTAACTTGCTCCAAGAGTTTCATTTTCCTTTAAAACCTTGTTTATCGAGTATACTCGCCTTATTGGCATAAGAATAATATAGTGCAGAGTCACAAATGAACCACATGGCTTCTTTTGGGTACCAGTGAACATTTAAAGGTTATAACAAAAGAGGATCATACTCCAGAAAGATCACCCGACCCATCTAATGCGTGGAAATGCAGTGCTCGCTGTGGAAAATGACATCTGGGCTCCGTAACACGAAGGTTAGCGATTAATCACTTATTTGAAAGAACAATTCTGACTGATTCCTTGTCAGTCTACTGGGAAAAATGCACATGCAACAATGATCTTCATAGGCTGATTAATTTAGTGATTAATCGCTAACCTTATAAGGGGCACATATCTGTACAATTTTGCAATGATATTGAAATTTATTAATTACCAATGTTTCAGAAGGTACATCGGGAAGAGAAATTAATATTACCAAGGTACTGCATTATCTTTATCTATTATCTACAAACAAATGACTTACCTTTTGATCTTTACTAAATGACGATGCTGACATATTTTCTGATAATTTGATAGAGAAGAACTGTTGCAAAAGAGTGATTAAGGAAATAAAGTATAATAACGTTTCTTTATCTGATTCTAAGACACTTATGCTCTTGTTCTCAGTCCCACTGAAGCAAATTGGTCTTGGAATTATGATTAGCACAAGATGTAGTTTAAAAGCTAAATAATCTGATGGTGATGATGACAATGTTATCATGGTTTTTATGCAATAAAAAAAAATATTGTTTTCATTTGATAAATAAAAAATTCTATAGAATATATTTCAACATCTAGATATAGTGTACAAGCACTTCTGTAATATTAGGCCCAATCTGAACATCACCATTTTACAACAAGGATCAAAATTATTTTGGAAAGGATACGTAGTCTGTAAGATGTCCAAAAATTTCATCTACTTTGCCGATCTGCTGCTTGTTTTCCAGGAAGATGGGTGCATTGAAGTATGGAATCTTTTCAATGCTGCCATGTACCACCAAGTCATCCTGGCATGGGTGCATGTAGGAGCCAACCTCTGAAAAAAAAAGGTTGAAAAAGGTAAAGAAAGGAAAACACATTCAAGTCAAGTTAAGTTCTTAAAGTTGCAAATGAAACTGCCAAAAAAGTGATTGGGAAGGATATCAAATTACACTTTCGCAGGTATTTTCTCAAGTTTTCTTAATCAACATTATAACTAGAATAACCTGATGCAATGCTGCCAAGACTCACATGCACTGACTGGACACCAAAAAAGATTTATGGGGACTAGAAACAAAATGGTCAACCTGACAATTTCAGCTGGATTTTTTTACCAAGTAAATGCAAAGTAAGTTGGAAAGCAAATGTAGATTTTATAGGATTAGGATAGTCATCCTCGAGTTTTTTTTAAATATCATCTTTCAAATGACTGAAGTAACATGATTGTCATGTACCACAACATTTTGAAAAAGTTTCTTTGAAGATTCCCCCTAAATTTACAAACCAATAATACCCCCCCCCCCCATCTAAAATCAGTTTTGAACATGGTTTTAGGAAATGGCCAATCAAATTAGCAATTGCACAAACAAGTCACCTCCAAGACTGATCAATTAGAACCATTGTTTGAATTTTGCAATTGATTGCAAAACTTTTTGCTGAAGTGCCCAGGCCTAGAAACTAAATGTTTAAGTACTAAAAGAGGAAAAAAACAAGAAATATCTAAAAAATTGGAAATATTTTGTAATTTCAAATGAAGAACCAGAAAATCTGTGAAATTAAAATTCAAATGCATGACACTGACACAGAAAACTGTGGTTCTAACTTTATCTTTATTTTTGTCAATAATCTGATTAAACAATTTTCAGGGACAAAGTTTTACCTGTGACATATTCAGGTGGACCCTGATAAAAGTTTCCACCTCCTCCTCCCCTTCCTCTGCCTCCACGGAATCCTCCCCCTCTGCCTCCACCACGACCACCACCACCTCGGAAACCTCCTCGTCCCCCTCCTCCTCGTCCTCCACCTCCTCTCCAAGACATCTAGACATAAAAATGAAAAAAAAGAAAATAGGCTTCTGATGAATATCAAAAGCAAAGCTCATCAAAAAATAGTAGTGTACAAATGTGATACAAGGTGTAAACAAAATAGACTGCACAGACAAGAATTTTTTGTTAGTTGTGAAAATGTGAGACAAGTAAATTCTTCTGAGCCCAACCATTTGAAAAATCTTGCATCACCAAATTTTTCTGTCTAGGTACAGGTTCGTCAATACCAAGATTCCAACACATTACACTTTACACTATACAATCATTGTTATAGTTACTGTGTGGGCCTGCATACTTACTATAGGAGCACGTATTGCTAAATTGTCAGCAGAACTGTATGACCATACTGGCACACATGATACAAAGAGGACAAGAAGCTCAATATTATCAGATGTAGCCTACAATCATTTTTTTTATCTTGCTTTTTTTTTTAAGTTTCATTTCTTTAGTGCACTTTTCATCCAAAACCATTGAGAGCATACAGTAATTGCAAAAACTCTGCCATGATTTTCTGCCTGTACTAAAACCCTGAAAAAATGAATGAGATAGTCCAGGATAGAAGAGGCATAACCTTGTTTTTTTATATATACAATATTTTTTCATGGTTTCTTGTCAATTCGAGGGTGCTGATTACGAATCTGAATGATGCCACTCTTGTAACCTTGAGCATTTTCCGCAAATTGGCAAGATCCAATATGGCCGCCAAAATATGCAAATTACCCATGAAAATCATAAAATTGTCCGCACACTGGCTATGAAATGCATGAAATTGTGTGGCAGGAGTGAAATACTCTCAGAAAAAATATTTGTTTACAAAATATTTATTTTCCTGATATTCAAAATGGCCGCCATAGGCCCTTGTATACTCTATTATGTACAATATGAATAGGGAAAACTAATTTTCACAAAAATGAGCACCAAACTGCAAAACATCGCGATGTATGAACGAAGTAATATATGCAAATCTTCATTACTAACGAGATATATCATTTATTATGTCATAGTTGGGAACATTGCTGTATTTTGATATCTAAAATAGCCGCCACTGGCCCAAACAGTATTGCGTACAATGGCAATGGGGGCCAAAACAAATCACAAGAGTGATCACTAAATTGCATATCATTAAGATTAAACGAGTGGAATACTGACTAAAACATAATTATTAACGAAATATATTATTAATATGCCATGTATATGATGAATGTTGTATATTGATATTCAAAATGGCTGCCAAAGGCCCTAAAAGTGCTATGCACAATGAGAAAGAGGAGCAAAGAAATCACAAGAGTGAGCACTAAAATGCATATACATGTGATAAATCAATGGGATACTGTCTAAAAACGTATTTTCTAACGAAATACATCATTCAGGTTTCAAGTTTGTGTTAAATACTGTATTTTGACTTTCAAAATGGCCGCCATATAGACATTAACCTATTATGTACAGTGCAAAGTGGGAAACCAATATTCACAGGAGTGAGCACCATAAATGCACGTAATAGTGATCTATGAGTAAAATATTGTCTGAAAGCATAATTTCTATTAAGATATATAATTTATTCTGCCAGTTAGGTGATAAATACTGTTATTGGAAAGTCAAAATGGCCGCTACAGGCCCTTACGGTATTATGCACAATGTGAATGGGAACAAATTATTTCAACAGAATTTGGGTTTGCTTGGCCAAATGGTGATGTATGAGTGAAATATTGTTTGAAAACATGATTTATAGCAAAATATATATCATATCTTATGTAATTTAGGTGATAAATACTGTATTTCAATATTCAAAATGACTGCCATATGCCCTTTTTGTGAACATTATTTGTCTCCACTCAAATTGTATATTATACGATAAGGGCCTATGGTGGCCATTTTTAATTTAAAAATGCAGCATTTATCACCTTAATTACACAACATTATGATATATCTTGTTAGAAACCATGGTTTTAGACAATATTTCACCCTTACATCACAACTCACAATTATATGCAATATTTAGAGTCAAGCAAAGCCAAATTCCGTCAAAATTATATGTCCCATGTTACAATGTACACAATACTTTTGGGACCTATGGCAGCCATTTTGGATATCAAAGTACAGCATTTATTACTTCCACGACCAATATGTGATGTATTTAGTTAGAAATCATGTTTAAGACAATATTTTTACTCGTACATCACAGTTATATGCATTTTCCCTATTCGCATGTTACATAATTTAGTTAGGGCTTGTAGAGGTTATTTTGAATGTCAAAATACAGTATTTATCACCTATATGGCAGAAGAAATGCTATAATTAAAGAAAATATGTGTTTTCAAATAACATTTTACTCATACAACAGGATTATATGGATGTCATAGTCAAGCAAATCCAAATTCTTACAAAATTATATGTCCCATTCACATTGTAGATAATACTGTTAGGACCTAAAGGGACCATTTTGAATTTCATAATACAGCATTTATCTCATGCATGACTAAAGAAATGATATGTCTTGCTATAAAACATGTTGTCAGACAATACTTTACTCGTATATTACATGCATTTTATGTTTCTTACTCGTGTGAAAATTAGTTTCTCCATTCGCATTGTACATTATAAATATAGGGCCTATGGCGGCCATTTTGAATTTCAAAATAAAGCATTTATCACATAAATGGCTATTAACAATGATGTTTTTAGTCAGTAGTCCACTCGTTTATCTTAATAATATGCATTTTAGTGATCACTCTTGTCATTTTTTTGGCCCCGGCCATAGCCATTGTACATAATACTATTTTGGCCAGTGGCAGCTATTTTACATATCAAAATACAGCAATGTTCCCATATATGACATAATAAATGATATATCTCGTTAGTAATGATGATTTGCATATATTACTTCGTTCATACATCGATTTTTTGCGGTTTAGTGCTCATTTTTGTGAAAATTAGTTTTCCCTACTAATATTGTACATAATAGAGTACCTTTATACAATGGCATATGGCGGCCATTTTGAATATCAGGAAAATAAATATTTTGTAAAAAATTATTTTTTCAGAAAGTATTTCACTCCTGCCACACGATTTCATAGCCCATGTGCGGAAAATTTTATGATTTTCATGGGTAATTTGCATATTTTGGCGGCCATATTGGATTTTGCCAATTTGCGGAAAATGCTCAAGGTTACAAGAGTGGCATCATCCAGATTCGTAATCAGCACCCTCGAATTGACAAGAAACCATCAAAAAATATTGTATATATAAAAAAACGAGGTTTGGTCAAGTTTCTATGGGGCCTATCCTGGACTAACATCCCAAGTCTTGATAAGAATGTACAGACAAAAAAATTTGGTGCAGACTAAAAACATAAAGACACACAGAAACATTAATCATCAGTACTATAAATAGGAAAACAATTTGCACGACTTTTTGGCCGATCACCATACCAGCGAGCCAATTGAAACCATCCTGGCCAAGCCGAGTACTACATGGCTGCTTTCCATGACAAATAGCCAAGATGAAAGCGTTAATCATGCCATCAGCACATTTTCCTTGCTGATCTTAAAAAACCCTTTGATGTAGCATTTTGCAAAAGAAATGGTGAAAAGAATTTCTGTTAAAATATTAGTGTTAATGGGCGAAATATAGCGCTAGCTGGTTACGACACAGGACCTCGGAGGGGGGAATAGAGGATTCTTTCACCCTGCCATACTGCATCACGGAACAGATATCTGCAGCAACGCATTGAAAATGGGGCCAACACACACACACAATGACACATTAAAAATAATTTTAGACTAGAGTCTAGAGCTAGTCTTCTTCCTTTTTTTCTGGTTTAGCAAGATGATCAACCATGGGCTGATTACAATGGATTGCATTGATTACTGTGTATGATCGATCAGAAAATTCAGCATCACGAAGTTAACTATGAATTACACTACAGCCCGGATCAAATTCAACGCCGGCCCCGCGGCGCTAATTAAGTTTCGAACCAACTTCGAGAGAACTTCCCACCAGTAATTGTTCGCAAATGTCATATGACATCGAGATCGAAGCCGAAAGGCCCGAAATATAACCGTTCCCGACATTCGGTAAAGTGGTGGGTATATATTATCTTAAAATGTGATTGAGAGACTTGCTATATGAAATATGTTATTGTTAACAATGACTTTCCGCTATTGCGGAAAACGGACGTAATTCACGGAATCAACCTTTTGAAACGGAAAATGGCTTTTCAAACGAAAAATCACGGAAAACATATTTTTTCTCTAAATGCACAGAATAGCAACAGAAATTACTCCCAAATTCTCAACGAAATACAAATATCAACTGGAAAAACACACGATCTAAAGCCTAAAAAGGAGTAAAGCCGAGGACGAGGTAATATTAATAAACAATGCGCCTATGACAGTACGAGTATGAGTATGAATAGATTATTTCTAGATAGATGGCGCTATATAAATGCCTATCAATCATTATTATTATCTTACTTCGCTACAACAATCATGACAATCCACACATCGTGACTGCACTCGAAATTAGTTTACACTCACGACAGCATAAAGCCAGTATTAAGGCAGAAACACGGCCATGTTGCTGCCCTCTGGCTCTGCCATGTCTGCGTTCGGACTTCGGTCTTATTATCATGATCGCGGTATTCCACAAATCCAAAATGGCAATTAGGCGAAAGTCGTTGACTGCTCAAAGTCAAACCTATGTCCAAAAATTCCCCAAATCAGCAATAAAATCTCAGTTAGGGTCTAATGATTTTTCTTAATAATAATAGTTTTTGTAGATCTACTCGAATCTCTTCAATTAAAATTGATTTTAAAGCAATGTTAGTACAGTGGCAGATACAAATTTTGACCTCGCGACTCATTACTAATTTAGTCATTGCCATTGGCAATTCCGTTTAACGGAATCGTCAATTTTCCATATACACAAAAACAGAATTTCCGTTTCGTCTAACCCAGGAAGCTCCCGCCCGCTGCACGGGCGGGAGCCTAGGAGCTTACCGTGTATTTGACCATAGTCACCGAACTAGGGTGATTTATGGTCTAAATATTTCTCCAAATGAATTGTGAAAACAGAAAGTATACCTACCACGATTATATGGATGAAGGTCTAACGAGTGGCAGTTTCCTGACATCTGGGCACAGACTGGAACCTCAAAAAAAACGAAAAGTTCTCTCCTCTACCCCAGTCTCGATCGGCCATTTTGTTACGATTTTTAACAAAAATGGCCGATCGAGACGGGGGTAGGAGAGAACTTTTCCGTTTTTTTTAGGTTCCAGTTTGTGCCCAGATGTCAGGAAACTGCCACTCGTACTTAGACCTTCATCCATATAATCGTGGTAATTCAATTGTATACTTTCTGTTTTCACAATTAATTTGGAGAAATATTTAGACCATAAATCACCCTAGTCCGGTGACTATGGTCAAATACACGGTAAGCTCCTCATGCTCCTAGCTCCTGCCCTGGCATGCCTGGGCTCCCTCCCTGGGTTACGTTTTGTCCTGCTGAAACAGAATTTGAAATGTTTAAGATTTTTCTAAACCGGAAGAGGCAATTTTTAGAAACAGGAAAATCATTGTCCCTATCTATTGGTGGGGAAATTCTCTCAAAGACAAAGTCAAAGTCGGCAGGTGCGAAACTGCATTAGCACCGGACCCGCCGAACGGCGATAGCTAGCGAACTCACCGCGAGGAGCCTCCGTGTTTGGGAGTGGGAAGCTCCCCGCTCGGGCCGGTCCGAGCAGAATGGAATTACCGTATCCGCAGGCCGGAGCAATGCTCAAATGTTTTATCTTTAATAAAAAATTTGGGAAGACTGTTAACAAAATGAATATTAATTATAAATGGGGATATTTATTTCGAACCATACTAACCTTGTGCACTTACGCCAATTTACTTTGAAAGGCAGAAATAGTGGGTTTTACGACACGACAGTATCACAAAGTCAACCTAAGCTAGCACCCACGTGTCTCGGTTCCAAACAATATGTTACTTCGTCCTCACAATGCAATGCGACCACTTCTTTCCAAAACATCGACCCACAGTAAGAACAAGTCTACCATTGACTCACATTCATAAAATATGATTAGAGAGAAAGGGAGAGAAAGGGGGGGGGGGGAGAGAAGTAGTCTTGAGGACGCAATGATGATGACTTTTAAAATCATGTCATAATGATGAAGAAGTATATATATGACAGGATTTTAAAAGTCATCATCATTGCGTCCTCAAGACTATAGGGAGAAGCACCTAAAAGAAAAATAATTAGACTTTATAGAGAAGAGATTATGAGATAAGATGAAAGAGAATACAGAAATAAGTAAGAGGGAAAAGAAGATGGTATGAGAGAAGGGTGAACAGAGGAATTTATATTAGACTCGGGTGGAAGACGGATCGAGAGGCACAGGCATAGTCTGTAGTAGACAACTAGTGAGAAGCGGACTGATTACTCATTTTTTTTGGCAAGAATCATACAGAAAAAATGAACTAAAATATAATTTTTTGAAGAAAAAAAATTGACAACCCCGATTAAACCTTTTGCACAATGTCAAAGAAAAAAAATTGGTTCATAAACAGTTCAACTACGGCCCGCGAAGCTTCTCAATCCGGCCCGCGAGACTCTGCTGGGTTTTTTTTAATCACTTTTAATTAAGTCACAATATGAAACATAGCTCAATATGATTACATTGTGTATAGTTGTAGACCTAACCGTAATAAAAGTAATGGCAGTCAAATTAATTTGACATTTAAACAAAGTTTAGTGGAGCAGCTGTCTGTTCGATCTACTTTCTAATTATTAGATGACTAGAGCGCTGTTCTCACCATGTTTGGATCTACATACAGGTGCGAAAGTGCATTTTCCACAATGAACATTTTAAAGAATTAATTCATACCGAAGTACCTTGACAGGGGCCGCGGAACGGTTTTGAAAGTGGGGGGGGGGGGGGGGCTGGCCATGCAAAAAATCACAATCATATGGTAATTTTTACGTTTTTGTACACATGGTTTTGGGTGAAGCCCCCCCCCCCCCCCCGCTTCCGCGGCCCCTGCTTGACCAGTGAACATTAATTTTGCACCAGTGCCTTCGTCTGGCAATTACACCTTTTGTGTCAAGGTTCAAGCAACTTGTTGCTGACAGACTGTCACTTTTCCCATATTGAAAGTGACTATAGGAGACTGACATCCTTGTGAAAGTCTACAACAGACATGCTCTATTATTCATTCTACTTTGACTACAAAAAATATTGATACTTCAATTAAGACATTATCTAACTCCCCAATACCAGGTATGTAAAGGTATACAATCTAGATTCCTTTTAACAAAGTACTACAATTTTGTTATCAATATTGACTCTCGCTGTATTTTGAAATCTTTTCTAATTTTGCCTGCGTTCCATATGAAACTGTTATAAATTTGTTGGATTAAATGCTCCCAAAATAAGACAACGGCCAGATTGCACAAGAGAGCATCTAGGACCCCGGCCGCAATAGGGTCTTTGCGCTTCGCGCACATTTTTTTCTAAGTATCCACTTCACCCTGGCCCTTTCAGGTATACTTGGAGTCTCATCTGGCCCTTCACAAAAAAAGTTTGAGAACCCCTGATATAGACAGTGTTAGAACAAGTGGATAGGTAAAATGTGTGAAGCTCAGTGGCGGATCCAGGGGGGGGGGGGTACATCAGGCCCATGCACTCCTTCGAGAGTCATATAGTCAATATTTTTAATGTAAATATGCCGTTCTCACACAAGTGTGCCCCCCCCCCTCCTTTATAAGTTAGCATGATGGGAATATGCCATTCGTACACTAGTGAGCTAGTCCCTAAATTTCTTTTCCTCTTTTTTTGCATAAGGATTTAGAGTCATGCTTAATTACCAATTCGGAAAATGATGTAACAGCACATGCAATCATATTGATTTTTACGCAGTAGCGTGTGTCCTCTTTGCCTGATAATGCAGTGATGCCTTTGATACTGCAAAGCAATACTTAAATTTTTGTGAAACACCCTCCTGGTTGTGCATAGACAAACTATGATTAGACCATGTGGGATGAGAGTAGAAGACAAAATGTGCACAGACCAAGTAATATTTACCAGTGCCCTGTAGCACAAAGGTTAGCGTTCAATTGCTAATTTGAAAGAGCAATTCTGATTGGTTCCTAGTCAGTCTACTGAGCAAAATGCTCATACTAGGATGATCTTGATAGGCCATTTCATTTAGCCATTAATTGCTAATCGTTTTGTGTCACGGGGACAAGATCTATGGCCCATCAAACACAGAGATGGACATAACAACATGAAAAATAAACGAGACACAAAGTTTAATTTCAAAGATATAATTTATTTAGAAATAAATAATGAAAAAAAAAAAACACAAAATGTAATGATAAAAAAATATTTCAATAGTAAAAGATGATCTGTATAAAATAACAACAAGTGGAATGCCTCTGGCCGTCTCACCTGCATCACGCGATTCAATATAGCAGCAGTGCTGATTTTGAAAACTACTATAACTCGCACAAGATGTTCAGTGATACTTGGTTACTCTTATTTCCAAGTTTTATGAACTAGACCAATACACTTATAGAGATATGATGGCAATTCAACAAATACCCCCAACGTGGCCAAAGTTCTTTGACCTTACATGACCTTTGACCTTGATCATGTGACCTGAAACTCGCACAGGATGTTCAGTGATACTTGATTACTATTATGTCCAAGTTTTATGAACTAGACCAACACACTTTCAAATTTATGGCTGTAATTCAACAAATACCCCAATTTGGCCAAAGTTCATTGACCCTAAATGACCTTTGACCTTGATCATGTGACCTGAAACTTGCACAGGATGTTCAGTAATACTTGATTACTATTATGTCCAAGTTTCATGAATCAGATCCATAAACTTTCAAAGTTATGATGGTAATTCAACAGATACCCCCAATTCGGCCAAAGTTCATTGACCCTAAATGACCTTTGACCTTGGTCATGTGATGTGAAACTCATGCAGGATGTTCAGTGATACTTGATTAACCTTATGTATAAGTTTCATGAACTAGGTCCATATATTTTTTAAGTTATGATGACATTTCAAAAACTTAACCTTAGGTTAAGATTTTGATGTTGATTCCCCCAACATGGTCTAAGTTCATTGACCCTAAATGACCTTTGACCTTGGTCATGTGACATGAAACTCAGGCAGGATGTTCAGTAATACTTGATTAACCTTATGGCCAAGTTTCATGAACTAGGTCCATATACTTTCTAAGTTATGCTGTCATTTCAAAAACTTAACCTCAGGTTAAGATTTGGTGTTGACGCCGCCGCCGCCGTCGCCGTCGGAAAAGCGGCGCCTATAGTCTCACTCTGCTATGCAGGTGAGACAAAAACAGTAAGCAATCATATAGCATATACTCTGATACAATTATTATTGTATGCGTTCAAACGATATGTAAATAGTAAATACTTCTTGAATATCTATATTGCACTTCAGTCCCCAGAAAAGCTGGGGAAAGCAAAACAGTGGATTTCAAAGTTCCCAGCATGTTGCTGAAAACTTCATCAAAATCGGCTGTCAAATACCGTAAAGTTATGACATCTGAATTACCTTCACAAAACAGTGATATGCAGTGCACATGAGAGAGCTGATGTACTACACACTGCCACTATATCTCTTAATTTTTCAAGTTTATTTCAAGTGTTTATTTCAAGTTTATTTCAATTCTACAAGACATTGCACATGTCATCAATGAAGTAACAATGAATTAACAATTAACAATAATTGTTACTTGAAATAGCCAAATAATTTTCTCTCTAATAATGTAAAACTAGGTCTGATTCCCAATGGAACATACACAATCTTCATTATCATAATTTATGGTGGTTTGGAGAAAAGCTTAACCATCATCTATAATAACCCTGAATTTGCAGAATTTAGTATTACATACAAAAGAAATTCAAGAGTAATGATTTTACACCATAATTCGTTCTTGTAAAAATGTAAAGAAGTATAAATATGGTTTTCTTCCCATACATGCATAGTTCAATGGCTTCAGCCTGTCAGGTGTGGAATATAAAGCAATTGATCACCTCTTGGTTTCAGGTGAATAGACAAACTATCAATTCCTTGTTGAGCTGGATGTACACAACTGAGCTACAGGAAGATCGCATAGTAGAAAATGATAGTTTGCCCATCATCTTCTTCACCAACTATTATTATTTGCTTCTAGAGGCAAGAACTGAAAGCTAAGTGTACTTCTTTATGTATAAAGAATGCATATTGGCCGAGAGTAATTCTAAATTTATCAAATCAAGGAATAAGGTTCCTAAATATTCATAAATATATCTCGGGGGGGGGGGGGGGGGGCAAGTCAAATGTGTTGCTGTACACACGCGTGGCCAAAAGATTTCCAAACACCCCCTAAACGAGTTTTTCTGTGTGTGCAAAATAACCCCCTAAACAAGTTTTCGCAGGCTTTATTTACACATTTTGACCCCTTAACAATGTCGCCAGAATATGACCCCGGGGAAAAAACCCTACCCTAAACAGGTTTGGCTAGTCTTAAAAAAAAAAGCTTTGGAAACAAAAAACATACCCTAAATCCGTTTGACCCTGCGATTGACCATTGACCAGTCTTTCAAAGCTACCCCTTAGTTTTTGAAAATTGGTGTTTTTGATACCCTTAACAAGTGCACGTATGGCCCGTGTCCAAAACTGAAAAAAAATCCCCTTTAAACACGTTTTTTTGGTCATGCGTGTGTACAGCGATAAATTTGACTGGCCCCCGGGAAATATATTCACATGTGCATTAGATGATTGTGTATGTCTCCAGAGTTGGACCATCCATGTTGGGCTAAATCTTTCACCAAAAAAAATAATGCTATGCTATTGAGATGTAGTCTGCAGAAACAATTCTTTGGTTTTTGCATGAAATGCATAGTGCAGAGTTGGAAGTAGTGAGATAAAATTCACTCACAAACTGTAGCTGCTTCCGCTTCTTATTTGACACACACATAGGGTTTGGAGTTTAGTTTAGTCTCCAACCTACATGTAGATATGGTGTTACTTTATTAAAGAGTCAAATTTAAAGTCTGAGCTTGCAAACTAACTGCATTCTAATTGCATTCATGTGCCGGAGTGGTGTAGTGGTTGAGTCCCTTGACTCATAAACAAAGGGTCAGGGGTTCAACTATCCTACTTGGCACTAATGCTGTTGGGAAAGACATTAACCAAATTTGCCACTCTCCAAACACGGGTATGGTAGGATGCCAACGTCATGCCTTTCAGAAAGACAATTGCCAAGATTTGCCACTCTCTATCCAGGGAGGATGCCAATGAGGCGGTGAATAGATCAGCATACTGTATACACTTGTCTTTTGGCAAGAAACTTTTCCATATTTGCCCCCTAGGAAGTGGAGAATGTGCATAAATGTGTGGAACAGTTAACTTAATCTAGTGAGTGGGCACAACGATTTAATTCCTTGCTCCTCGAGGGTTCTGCGTGTCTCCTTCAACTGTCCTCTTTGACCTTTGACATTCTGAAGTCTCTTTTGCAGGAGTGGCATTGTCCTGGTGATGCCTCTGAAGCAGAGTTGTCCTGATTGAAATCCTCGAAACAACCAGTGCGATTTAATTCTTTGCTCCTTGAGAATTCCCATCAGCAGTCCTCTTTGACGCTTGACATTCTGAAGTCACTTGTGCAGGAGTGGCATTGTCCTGGTGATGTCTCTGAAGCAGAGTTGTCCTGACTGAAATCCCTGAAACAATCACTACAATTTAATTCCTTGCTCCTTGAGAGTTCCCTTCAGCAGTCCTCTTTGACCCTTCACCATTGACATTCTGAAGTCCCTTGTGCAGGAGTGGCATTGTCCTGGTGATGTCTTTGATGCACAGTTGACCCTGGTGAAGCAGTACAGTGAGGCTCCTCCAAACAGTCTCTGCAGGTTTCTCATGCTGCCGCTCAAGGAGCTACAAGGTGAAGAAATATAGGTGAAAATGAATATGTCACTTGAAAAAAATAGCTTGGAGGAAAAAGATACATCTTTTGACCAAATGCCATGCTGTTTTTGCAACCTGATCAAATAATAATCATCATTATCAGCAGCAGCAGTATCATCATCATAATCATCACTATCATGATCATTTTCATCCTCCTCCTCCTCTTCATCGTCATCACCATCGTCATCATCATCATCATCCTCACCCTAATTACCATCCTCATCATCCTCACCATCAACACCAACATCATCATCATCCTCATCCTCCTCATCATCATCATCACCATCACCAACATCATCATCATCATCATCATTATCATCATCATCATCATCATCACCATCATCATCACCATCATCATCATCACCACCATCACCGCCACCACCATCATCTTCATCACCATCATCATCATGATATCATGCTCATCCTCAGCATTCATTCATTTGAAAGACCTGTTCCTGAGTCCTAGTTCTACTTACTTCTTCCATTCTGCATGCAATGAACATCAGTCTGCAGATGATGAGCTTCCAGGCATTCTTCCCGATCCTTTGTTTCCGTGGCAAGTGTCCTATCAAAGTGCTCATATACTCTAGAAGCAGATGTACCTGCAAGAGGTTATGGGAAATAAAATGATATTGTGAAGTTGATTCTAATCAAACATGCCCAAAGTGTAATTTTCCTTAATGATAGGTGATATGCAGTCACCAGTGTGTTCATATTCTCTTAGACACCATTCTCATTATACTTTCTAAAACTGGTTTACTGGAAACCGGTTCAGGAAACCAGTTTGGAAGATTGCTTTGCTAGCGTTTCCATTTGATCGGCCGAAAGGCTTTGAAAAACCACCTCACGTAAAGTGGCCTTGTTGCTATGGGAATGCTGTCAGTGGGGGTGACATGTTTCGCACAAAATTTGAAATCGCAGTGTAGAGATTCTACACACAGTGTGTGGAGAAGCGCGATCAAAATGTGCAAAGATCGCTTCCCAAAGAACGGTTGTGTCCTCACGCTACAACCAGTTTAACGAGGCAAATCGATCTTGAAAACTACATCGCGAGGTGGTTTACCGAAGTGGTTCCGAAGATCGCTTTCAAGACCGTTTGACCATTCTCATTACGCGTTAAACTAGTTTCCACTAAACTAGTTTTAGGCAGTAGTGAGAAAGGCGTCTTGGTCTCTCAGCAGTTGGTCTCTCAGCACTTCTAAGACAGTCTAACACCCCATGGGCTCAACTTATTTGATCTACTATAATTTCGTTCCAACTGCCCTTTAGTTTATACCACACTTGCATCGTTTAACAACTATTTAGTCTAATCTAATTTAATTTTACTTCATCTTTCTTGTTGTATTTGACTTTGTCAAACAAACAATCCAGCTAAGCATACAGCCTAATGGGGTGTTGTGATCGCAAGTCAATTTCAGGACCCAAAATGAATTGAAAGTCATGCACGTCATTGCAAATTGGCAACTGATTAATGATCTGCTTCTTGCATCAACAAGTATAATTTGATTTGCTTTAGTCAAAATTGATCTGTCACTTGTAAATTTGCATCTAAAATTTGCAATCGATTGCAAATAGTTTCTTAAAACGCCCCCTTAGTGGTGTTATACCACATAGATATTAGACAGAATAGGTATGTCCTAACTGGAAATTAGACATAATGGTAATTAGACAAAATGGTTAGTTTTAGAGGAACTGGTCGAGGACGATCTAGGTGTACAAAGACAAATAAATTATTTTCCAACCACTCATGTTTACATATGATGGACATGATCAATTGATTATCTTCTCTTTTTTTTCACGAAGTAAAGTGATATGCATTTGTTACCTCTGCTGCAAAGGCGGCCATTTTAGTTGCCCTGGTGATCAATGAAATCAGCCGTGATTGGTCATCTTGGCTGGAGGAGTAGCTCCAAGGTACCAGATCTTGAACACCCGGGACACCTTGTAGAAGTAGATCATCAAGGATGAGGTGGGACGTGGCTTCAGGGACAAAGAACTGGAAGGAGAGAAAGTTGAGATGGTTATAAACCCTGATAATAGTTTTCAATCAAATAAAATATCTGGTGGGTGTTTCATGAAGCTGTTCAGAAGTTGAGAGCGACTTTAAGAACGACTGGTGAACCTTTCTTACGTGCTAAATAATAATAATAATAGGCATTTATATAGTGCCATCTATCTAGAAATATTCTATTCTGAGGTGCGTTGTTATTATTATTATTACCCCGGCTTTAGCTCGAGCTGCCTTTCAGCGCTCATGCATTCAAGGAATTAATCCTGCTGGGTACCCACTCACCTCACCTGTGTCGAGTGCAGCAGTGTGGATAAATTTCTTGCTGAAGGAAATTAAGCCATGGCTGGGATTCGAACCCACGGCCCTCTGTTTCAAAGTCAGAAGACTTATCCACTGGGTCACAACGCTCCACGTAAATTATCTATAATTTATGAATAATCACCATCGAACATTTAATGGTGAACATCCTGTACCACAAGAAAGGATGATCAGTCGTTCTTAAAGTCACCCTTGACTTTATACAAACAGCTTTATGAAACGGCCCCTAGGGTGTGTTCTTCGAGGTGCCTTGTCAATAGTCTGTGACGTAGTGACATGTCTTATCTCATCATCATTATCACCATCACCACCATCGCCAACATCATCACCATCATCATCATCATCATCACCAATATCATCATCACCATCAACATCATTATCATCTTCATCACCATCTTCATAACCATCATCATCATCATCACCATCATCACCAACACCACCACCACCATCATCATCACCGTAATCACCACCACCATCACCAACATCATCATAATCAAAGCACACTACGTAGCCTCACCATCCTCTTGGCTAGCCTCGAGGCCTGCTGGTGGTGCTTCATAACGGTCTGGCGACCCCTCATCTTATGATTCTCAAGGGCAAGCTCGGTGAAGAAGATGGAGACATTTTTCTTTAACGACAGCAACACAGTCTAATAGACAAAATGGATAGCAGAGAGAAACATAGTGAGAAAAATAACCATCATATTCAATCATCAAAGTTTAACATCAAAGATTTCTTGTAACTTTACGCAAAAATGTTAGCACCTTTCCCTTTTCCAGTAACACTAGCTAGGCCACCATGATAACTTTGTTATTCTTAGGTGGATTTTCGCCAAACCTTTACTAATACGCTTCTCTTATTTTTTTCTGCTTTTATTAAAACCAAATTGACTTAACATAAGAGTGGGGGTGGCATTTCTCTTTTTAACAGTAAAAAGAGTAGGGACTATACAACAGGTGTGAATCCAACATCAGATCCTATAAAGCGTTTCATGGACCCACTTGTCTGGGGACAATAGTTACTCTATTATGCTTGTGCATGGACCCATACATTTCTTTGTCATAGTTGATGCTGGATACCCAGAGTACAAGGCAAGTGCAAAATAACCATGAACCACATCACAGTAGCTGCATTGCAAATAAAAAGCTGCCCCGCATGATTTGTATGGTAAGGCGCCCGAGTCTGCGCAGTGCTCCTTGTCAGAGCATGTATGCGCATCTGTACGATTCAAATAAAAGAACACCCGCAATGACCACAAATTTTATACAGACAGATATCCATCAAAAAATCTGATTCAACGTGGTGGAAAATTGTTCAATTTCAGGGATTTCATGTAATAGCCTGACAATGTAGCCTTTCACATCAAAACCCTGAATCATGTGTAAAGGCGACCGCACACCTTACGACTGGTCTGCGACCCGATTTTGGAACAAATCGCATTTTTCTCATTTTCTGAAGATGTGAATGGAACATATCATTTTATTTTAGGTTAAAATTATTGAAATAATAATATTATAATCATTTTGAAAGATTGCAAGCCCTTATTTCAGAGTAAAGTCCAAATTGGTTTCAAATCGTAGCCAATCGTACGACTGCTATGACGTCATTACGACTAGATATTAAATTCGCTTTTATTCTAAGAAGGATGATAGCATAGTCACAAATTTGATCATAGGTATTCGTACGATGATTTAGGACATTACACAGTAAGATATTCCAAGTCTCAATATTAGCATCAAATTCTACAACATTTATTCTAAAATCGGGTCGGAGACCAGTCGTAAGGTGTGCGGTCGCCTTAAGGTGAATGAGTGCACGCAGACATGGGCCAACATTTTTTTGCTCAATCTGAAAATGACTGATTGAGGTTTTTTCCAAAGAAAATCATACATTTCTCTCAAATTTTTATGAGAATAATGGTGCACTTACTCATATAGGAATACAAGGAACTTTATCAACTGAAAATTTCTGTGGAATTTTTTTTAATAGGACTTAAAAATTATTCATATTTAATCTTCAGTTGAATTTTTAAGTTTCGCAGACATGGGGCCCCCCTTTCACATCATGAATGCATACCTCCAAATTGTCTTTTCCCTGGAGGCACCTGTAATCCCAGTCATCCCAGTTAATGTGATCAATCCACGGTCCGAGACACTCCCAGCAGAAATTAGCACCACAGTTGCACATCATATGCATGCAGCCGCCGTTCTTCTGCATCGGGTTTCGACACGACGGGCATCGCTTGACTTCAACAGACCTGATATGTTCCGATCTGACGTGGTCAACACCTATATGACATTTAATTAAGTTAAAAGAGGTTTTTAGTATGTATATATATATATACTACATGTGGCAGCCAAATGGCAGAATTAAGTATAATTTACCAAGATAGCAATAAATATTACATATAAATTATAAGATACAAAATATGAAGAAATAAAACAGAAAAATGTGGAAAAGGATTATCCAGAGTCCAAGTGCCGCAGCCCCTTGAAGGAAATCAGCTCAAGACCTAATCTAAACACAAGGGCCCGTAACACAAAACTTAGCAATGATCGTAAAATATTTTTCTACAATTGATTCCATTGACTACAATGTACAATCAATCGTGAAAATCAAGCGTACGATCAATTGCTCACCTTTGTGTTACCGAACCCAGATCTTGGTTCCTATCCCACAATGCAACATTTTGATTATGTGGTCCATTAGCATGAGCTTACGACCAAACACTTCATAAATAGTCTCCAAATCATTACCAGGAATGCGACACTTTAATCATATAAACGATAACAAGTATTTTTTTATGGTAAAGCTAGTAAGATAATAATATAAATAGTGCTTATATATTCTTTTTTGAATGAGACTACTGTTAAAAAACAAAAACAACAATTCATACTACTCAACAACATATTATTTCTCAATCCATATGTATCTTTTATACATCAATTTAAAAGGAAATACAGCAATGGAAGAATGAATGCAAACTCTGCCAATTAAAATGATAAAACATTGGGCAGGTTACAGAAAAAGCTGCAATAAAATGCAGCTCTGAAAATCATATGCAACTTCAATTTCAACCAATCAAAATTGTGCATTTGGGACATGGGCTTGATTTTGTTTTCACTTGCGTTTAAACGCAACTTCTTCTGCAACAGGCACCAGGTTTTACGTGAAATATATATATATTTTTTTACATATTGTCTGTGACTGAATTATTTACCAGTTTCTTTCATGTACTGATGATATTGTTCCGCTTGCTTGCAGGTAGCTGGCCAGTGGGCAACCTCTTTACACTCAGAGCACCAGGACACCCCGCACTCGCAGGGTACAGGCAACCCCAGTAACCGCTCCCGCACCCTCGGTCCTCCCGACAGATCCCCACCAGGCTCAGTCCACGCTACATCCCGGACCTGGACAAGCCGGCCGCATTTGGGATTGGGACACCATTTCCACTCGGGGTGATTGTTGATACGGTTATCGTGGAGATGAGCGAGGTGGATGCGGACGAGGGAGTCGGGCAGGAGAGACAGGAGAGTCACCTTGTCCAGGACAGATTCACACTTGAAGGCCTGCAGATATGGGGAAAGTGATCGACATTAACATGGTTGAATGCTTGCCAGGTATGGAGAGGGTTTACATTCTGTTTCAATGGGTTGAGCTCTTCTTCCTCTGATTGAAATAAAGAACTGGGGCCAATTTTATAAAGAGTTACAACTGTTGTAACTTTGCCATGATGGCAGCTACCATGGCAACAGGGCTAAGCAGCCAATCAAAACCAAGGTTACCATGGTAGTTGCCATAAGAGCAGAGTTATAACAGTTGTAACTCTTTATGAAATGGGCCCCAGATTTCCTTCTTTAATATGATTTCAGAGTATCACATTTCCTTTGAGACAAAAACAATGTTAAAATCACAACTGTTTGATAACTAATAGATCAAAGCAAAACTTATCTGACTTGATTTTGTTCAATCAAGTGATGTTTCTAAACTTTCCCAACATTACATTTTTTCGAAAGCTGTTGTCACACACCCAAACACACACACACCTACACAAATCTTGCCATGGTTGGGAACTTGAGATACAGTGAGGACTACTTACCGGACAGCGAATGCTCGTCTCGCCCATCATCACCCTGTTGGTCACATGACGTATCCAGCAGTCATTGCAGAATAAGTGGCCACACCCAAGCAGAGCAGTCCCCATCTCCTCGTCTTCACCACCAGAGGGAGCCAGAGTCTCGAAGCAGATGCCGCAGGAGTCCTCTCCATCAGGTATTGCGTTAGAGAATCCATCGGAAGTTGCAGTTGAATCCTGAGGAAAATTGAGCGTAATAACACTTGGGTCATGTTTGATTTTTCATGTTATATGATAGTTTGGTTACAAGCTTCAGTAGCTTGTCATTCTAAAGGTAACATGTAAAGCCAAAAATTAATCAGTCTGTCAATTCCAAGGATTGAAAATCCGATAGTGACGTAAGGTTTGAATACTTCATATCAATTTGTAGAATTACAAACCGTATTTTGGTGCAAGATTAATAAACCTTCAGAATGACAAAAATATTTTACTATTGGATTAACTAATCTCTAAAATTAAGGGAGGGATGCCCTTGGTCCCCCATCCAATTTTTAAACATTAAACATGTTTGAAATGCAGCATGTCCAAGAATATTGTATTGATTAGAATTGTCGCATCATTAAAGGAATGGTCCGGGCTGAAAATATTTATATCTTAATACATAGAGTAGAATTCACTGAGCAAAATGCCGAAAATTTCATCAAAATCGGATAACAAATAATAAAGTTATTAGCAATATTTTGTGAAAACAGTCGTCATGAATATTCATTAGGTAGGCTGATGATGTCACATCTCCACTTTCTGTTTTCTTATGTTATTACATAAAATCATATTTTTTTCATTATTTCATACTTGTCTGAATAATATGTCTCCCTTATAATGGAATAAGTTGCAGCAATAAATATCTAATGCACTATTCAGTTGACAATCCAATTTTTTCTCGTTCTTGGAGGAAAAAAATTGAATAAACCTAATTTCATATAATAAAATACAAAAGAACAAGTGGAGATGTGACATCATCAGCCCACCTAATGAATATTCATGACGACTGTTTTCACAAAATATTGCTAAACTTCAAAATTCAATAACTTTGTTATTTGTTATCCGATTTTGATGAAATTTTCGGCATTTTGCTCAGTGAATTCTACTCTATTTATTAAGCTACACATTCTTTAAGCCCGGACCATCCCTTTAAACATGTACATTATTATAATTAATTTACCTCTTGTGCCTCCTCATCGTCTAATTGAGCTCTGACATTTTCAGCGGTGTCGTAGTTGAACGTCCATCCCATCATGCTTTGCACTGTATCAAGCGTGACTTCCGGTTTCTTTGGTTTACAGATCTTGGATCCTACTCCTTCTTGGGAACTGCTGAAGAAAAATGAGAATTAATTTTGATGTATAAATGATCAAGCCACAAATCTCCAAATCTGTAAGTCAAATTGACAAGGGCGGTATTTCATAGAGCTGTTGTAAGTTACGAACGATTTTTTCGCACAATTTTACATACAGTTTTACACACAATTTTTACACATGATTTTACACACAATTTTACATAGGTTTCACACATGATTTTACACATGATGATTTTACTCAGAGTGTTTCATAAAGCTGTTCAGAAGTACCACACAATTCTACTGTGCATGACTACAACATATTCTTCGGCGCTAAGACTGAGCACTACAAACAAAGGGATACACTTTATATCATTTACCTGGGGGGGGGGCCACTTCCATTCACGAGTGGATACCATGCGCGACCATGGGGTCTCGAAAAGCACCCGAAACACGTAATTTGACCCTAAACACGTAATTTTCCTAGCGAAATAGACACCCTTTTTTCATTATTTTTGTGTTTTTGACACCCTTATCACGTTACGTACTTAACGTGCCATATCGTGAAAAGGACATCCTTTTTACATGTTTTTTTGGTCGCGCATGGTATCCACTCGTCAGTGTAAGTCCCGGGATCATTTAGCACAAGAACTGATCACCCATTGTCCGTAAAGTCATCCATGACCATCCTCAAGTCAAAACCACACTTACTCAGCATAACATGAAAGGCTCTCTTTTAGTTGTTCCATGAGGGACATTTTCACAAGAGGTGGTGTTGAGATTCTTTCTCTGACGGCTTGATGAAGATCTTGCATTGGGAAATCTGCACTGCAACACCTCAGCCTGCAAAGTTGAGAAGCAATCGGGCAAAAAATCTGAGTAAGATTCATTTTCCTTTTGTATCATGTATCTGATTTCTTTTAACTATGTTGTTATGGACACAATCATTAAATTTATCATAAAAACTATTGTGGAAGTGGAATAAAGGGAAGTGATTTGAGATGGATAGGTCAAGCGTTGAGAAGGAAAGGTGATGAACATGTGAATAGGGCATGGGATCTGGAGGAAGATGGTAGAGGAAAGGGATGACCAAAGATTACATGGAAAATTATGGTGAAGAAGGAAAGCCTAAGCCCTTCGCAAGAGGGACACTACTGCCAAAATAAATCATGATCTTCATTCCAGATGAAAGTCATTAAAGAACACGAACATTTTAAACTGAAATGGGAAGAAAAAACTTGATTAGTTTGCGAAACGAACCTCAAATTCACCATTCCTGGGTCCTGCCTCACATCATCTGTGGCAAAGACAGCAGATGCACCGACAGGAACCCCACTGTCAGAGACTGCCTTCAGCTTGATTGAAAACCTCCTGGGTACAGAGCGTCCCTCTGCATAATCATGCCCAAAGTCCATACGGAGTCTCTCCGGAAGGACGCCCTCTTTGGCGACACTGCCCAGGTGGAGCCAGGAAACCTTGTGGTCAGTGTGGTTGGTGGAAGAGCCATCAGAATCAAAGCCACTGTCCGAGGTATCCACGTCGCTGAGGTCCGACTTGGACAACCCCTGTTCCGGTTCTGGCGTCGCAAGGTCAGGCCGGAAAATGGCACAGCCCTTACCATATTGCTTCCTGCATGGTGATGTCAGAGCTCTGGAAGACTCTACCTTGGCCTCATCTTTTCCTGTCTTGTATGACTCTTGATGATTCCTTGTTCCAAACTCTGTTGGTTGGTAGGTTTTGATATAAGAACCAAGGTCAAATGCAGGAGTGTCTCCATCATACCTATAAAGACACTCCTCCTGATCACCAGTGTGGATGGGCCATTCTTCTTCCTCATCCAAATCAAAATGGATTTCATCACAAAGATCAGTGTCCAATTGTAGCTTGCCAAAATTGTCTTTCTTTTGACCTGAAGTTTCAGTTAATAAGAAGACAAAACATACAATAAAAAATTTTTACAGTGATCTGATAATTTATGTGAAAATTAAGACAAGCGCTTACACTTTTTTTTCATCATGAGCAATGTTGCATATAGGATTAAATGTTATGTCATAATTTAAATTGAACACCAGTAATTATCAAGTCCATATTATTTATTATTATTATCATTTATATACTGCGCTTTTCCCAGAATAGCAAGGGGGGTTTGGGGGGTTAGATTTGACCCCCCCTTAATTTTCCAAAGCAAGAAAAAAATGGGGAAAAACAGATTTTCTGCTAAGAAATACCCCACTTATTTGAATGACGACCCTCTTAATTTTCGCCTGTCAAGTTTTTCGGAGACAGTAACCCAACAGTTTGTACTGATGAAAGAGAAGGAATCGAACCCCTTTACTAAAGACCCTGGGTAAAGTGCTAGTAATTACCTGGGTCACCACTGGATTGCTAAGTTCCGTAAGTAACTATTATGCAAATGATCAGTAAATGACTCTTCTATCAATGATTTTTCAGATTCATTATTTGTACTATGTGAACATAGTGGCCCGAATTCACAAAGGTGGTTTTGAAAACCCACAGTTGAGTCCATGGTTTATGCAGATTTCTTGTATAAATTATGCTTAATTTAGTGCGTATCTGGCACGTGTATAAAAAATTCCAATTCTGATGCGCGCTTTTGTCACAGCGCGCCAAATTGAAGCCTGTTACCATGGTTAGATACGCTATTTTATTCATAAGTCCATTGTTTTTATTCATGAACCCACTCTTCAAACAGTGGACTCATGAATAAAATAGCTTATCTAACCATGGTAACAGGCGTCAATTTGGCGCACTGTGACAAAAGCGCGCATCAGATTTGGACATTTTTTATACACGTGCCAGATACGCGATAAATTAAGCGTAATTTATACAGGAAATATGCTTAAACCATGGACTCAACCGTGGGTTTTCAAAACCACCTTTGTGAATTCGGGCCAGTGTGTTTATAATAGATGATTCTGATCTACAGATTTGAAATAAAAAATTCAATAGCTTGACCTATGTATTGGCCCTAATTAATAATCTTGTTTCATCAGGCATTGAATTCTGGCTTGCCCTCAAGCAATGTAAGCACCTTCTCCACCTCCTGGGTACAAAAATCAGTAATAAAATTCACCTGATAGCTTCCTCTTGCGTTCATGGTAGTCCTCGTCATACAACGTTTTTTTACATATTGTATGTGTCATGCTTCGGTTAATGGGAGTTGGACGAAGAACCTCGTATCGCAGCTCGGGCAGGCTTGGGACATTCTCTGCCCGCGTCTGAGAGGGGATGTCGATCCTCCTTCCTGTCCGCGCCCTCTCCCTTCTCCGCTCTTTCTTTTCCTCTCTGCGGTTACGGATAGTCTTTGGGTTTCTCACAAGATCACCCTCATAAGAGCAGTTCTTCTTGGCTCTCCTGCAGTTGGCCTCTTCACCCTGGGACCGATGGACAGCTTTACAGGATGCCTTACCCGTCCTGAGAACCAGTTGATCCAGCAAGCGCGATGTCTCCCGATGTTCTTTGAAGCAAGGTATCTCCCGCTCTACCATGACGACGTTGTAATCGCTATCCTTGTGGAATTCCTCGTCGGCAATACCATCAGCGATCATGTCTGGAAGAAGCCATCTCTTTTTCTTGTTTAAAGAGTATGTGACAGGTAGGTTCCACCACTCGTGATTACCTGACAAAAACACAATTATGAAGGAAAAGAGAAAATTCTATAAATATATAGGCTATGTATTCAAAAGGAAAATGTTACAGGCAGCAGTGCAGTCAACACATCATTCATGAAAGCCATTTTAATTAAACTGATGTTCTTGCTTAAAGAACATTTCTCAATGTTTTGATTACATGCATTTACAGATTTGAGATTTGTCCTTTGTTCTTTCAGTTTCTACATACATATTTAGAGAGAATACTCCAGAGGAAGAAAGGAGCCAAGGTATCTCAAAAAAAAAAGAAGAAAGGGAGGAAAGAATGAATTACAGAAATAAAGAAAGAAGAAATTAAAAAAGCAAACAAACAAAATATCTAGCTTAAAATAACATCAGGAAAGGAAAAAAAGCTAAGAAAGCCCCCCCCAACAAAATAATAGCAATTAAAAATAATAAATAAAGAAGGTATAGCTAGTGGTTTCTTCGCACTCAATCACAGGAAATTAGTGGTTTTCCTATAACAGCTGCAATGATTACATTTACCGGAATTTGGAATGACCTAGAACTCACAACATCACAAAATATTACTAGGAATTCATTGCCAGGGTGTAAAAGATGGGGACAGAGTACCTCAAAATGTTTTTTTTTCTCTACTATATAAAACAAAAGATAGGGGCATTTTATAGTTTTACACCCAACTCTCTTTTCAATTTAATATCCCTCTTCTTCTTAAACTTCCTTTAGACCTATCATTATCTCCCTTTTCCTATCACTCAACAAATCTAATCAGGCCAGAACCCAGAAGTGGGGTCTTCTGTTTATCCTACATACCTACCCCTGAGAATTGGGAAGAGAGAGAGGTAAAACGTAAAACAAAAATCTTACCTGTTAATTCCAAGCCACCATCTTGAACAATCTTTTCAAAGTCCTTTGATTTGCTGGCATCCAATGTCCCTACTGTTGATTTTAAGATGCCAAATTGCCCTGTAAAGGTAGTCATACTGCCATGGGTGGCTTGTCCCTTGATGTATCGCATGGTCTTCCCACTGCGATGTTTGAACTTCTTTTGGTCGATGTCGTTAGCTGCCATCTTACTTGTTGAAACTTGTTGATGCTTCTTAGCCTAATTGGGACAAAAAATATATCAAGAAATTACAATAATTCAGTATGTACTGTAAGACAAATTTCGAGTACCGTAACGGAGAGTTCCATATGCACCCCCCACCAAAAATAACAAAAGATTGTTAAGACTTCCGGTTCGTTCACTTCAGATTTGTCTATCATTTTTTTACTGTTGCTTACCTTAGTTGGGACTCGAACTCACCTCGTTTTATCTGCAGTCAAGACCTTTCCCGCTATGCTAGCGAAAAGCGCTGATATTTACGGTAGGAGTATTTTAACGATTATCAGCCGATAGATCGACTAGTCTTGGCTCACAGACCCTTTACTGACTAAATAAACCGACTAAGTTAGACCCTGCTCAAAATTTGACGGAATATAAAGCCATATTTTGGTATGTATTTCCACTTCCCTTAATATGTTCTATATTAGGGCTAGATATATTTATTCTGAACCTTATCCATCAATTTTAGTGGGGGTGCATATGGAACTCTTACATTTATTGATAACAAAAACAAATTGAATGGATATATGGGGATTCGGATATATGACTGACATGTATAAAACGCGTACACGGTGTACGGTACTACAAGACACTCCCCTACAATAGACTCGCCACTCGGTTCGGGGAGCTCCTGCCGCGGTCACCGGTCGCTTTCCGTCGAACTTCGCCCGGCGGATATCCTTGAGTTCCGACCCACAACAGCGCAGCAGCAGCCCGGGAGCCGCAAGCGGAAGAAGATTTATAAATAATCCCAAATCCAATAGCAACATACTTACAATAAATATGAATGGCAGAACCTAGCTATGTAACTCTTTCAAAGTGTTGTCAAATGACTCTTCCAAATCAGCCAGTCCCTTATATACATCATTAGATATCCGTCGTCTGCTTTCACCAACATGTCGCAATAACACCAATCGAAGCACATCAATATAGCCGATGACGTAATGAGTAGTATGCGTAAAATACTCTATAATAAAATTTTGATATGAAGCTTTCTTTTTTTTTAAATAAAATATCCAAATATACCAAAAAGTTAGTGCTATTAAAATTGAAAAGTTGTTTGCGGACTTTAAAAAAAGTAAAATTATGAGAGCGATTCATTATAAATTCACTCACCACGGGAATAAAATATTTACATCTGAAAAAAGTCAAAAGAACAGATTTTGTTGATACACTTCTTTTGAGTTTGATACACTTGTTGATACACTTCTGTCAAAGCTCAATGACACCCGCCACCCCCCCACACATTTGTTATTCATATATTCATGGAGAGAAAACAACACACATATCGAAGTTTATGAGAGTGCAGGATGAGACCCCAACCCCGGCACCCCCCCCCCCCAAAAAAAAAGAAGAAATATTTTATTTGCGGGAAGATGAAATATATATATTTATTGTATTTATTATACAATTTCGGTAACTGCACTGGTCGGGCCGGTCTCTACACACTGATCTGTATACTAACCCCTATATAAGCCAGTTCCAAATATTCCTTGCAAATATTTACAAATCTATTATTTGGCATACCATATTCCAGGGGCGGCGGAACGATTTTCAAAGTGGGGGTGGGGAGGGGGCGCTGACCATACAAAAAATCACAATGACATGGTCATTTTTACGTTTTTGTACATGGTTTTTGAAAATACTGGGGGGGGGGGGCTGAAGCCCCCCCTGCTTCCGCGGCCCCTACATTCCCCCTTTAATATTTGCGCCTACAAAGTTTACACCCCTTCTTCGACAGATGATTGATTATAATTCATTCCCACAAAAAATAATGACAATGAAAATAACAATAAAAATGATTATGGACAGTTGATGCTGTAAAAATTTATTTATAGTACTGATATCAATTCCATATTCCATTTCATTTTCCAATATTTGTTACAGTTCCAATTCCAATCGTAATTTTAAAGTCAGTTTAATTACACACAAAAAAGTTGAATCTATATGCACATAATTCGTAAATATTATAATTGTCTATCAGTGTTTGACTATCTTTAAATATAGGCCTATTCTATGTTATGTTGTGTTATTTATGTTCAATAACATGATAAAAAATGCGAATTTCCATATATTTCCATATTTATTTATGTGAACAATAAATAATATCTTATGATACTTATGATCTATATTTTTCATATTATGTCACATATGTTTAATGATATCTCCACTATGCATATTCAAGATCAATACGGACTTCTATGGGCCGTTTCATAAAGCAGCTGTTCGTAGGTAAGAGTGACTTTAAGAACGACTCAGGGGCGGATCCAGTTTTCGCCAATAGGGGGGGGGGCCGAAAAAATATTTTCATCAACATCTTTTTTCGATTGGCCGCTATAATCTGATTTTTGGTTGGTTTTTCAGGGGGTAGTCCTAACTAAAGACTGAAGTTTTGAGTATATGTTAGTTTTTATTGTTATAAGCAAGATACGGTATCTCATGTGGTCTTAATTTTTAAAAACATTTTATGTCCTTAGAACTGAAGATTCTGAACAAAGATAAGTATCCAACTAAACAATGCAAGAGCGGAGCACGAGCCGAAATTTTATAGTAATGTGAAAAAGGGACTCAATTAGGACTGTTTTTAGTCATTAATGAAGAGGATACAAGAATCACCAATTAAATAATGAGAGTGCGAAGCGCTAGCTCAAAATTTTTGATATTCCGACCTGAAAACTGGACAGTCTAAGCGCGTTTTATTTAAATAAAGAACAAGCTGTGTGTCTCAAACAATTAAATGCGAGTGCGAGCTTAATTTTTTGATATACTGACATGTTAAAGGAACATTTTGACAAACTTTGGAAAGAATTTCCAAAGAGGATAGGTATCTCACAAATCAAACAATGCGAGCGCGCAACGCGAACTGAAAATTTTGATGTTACAATTATTTTGTGTAAATCAAACAAAATAATGAAAGCTTGTTTTGCGAGCTAATATGTGCATATTGATGTCAGAAATTGATATATTAAGTGTCATTTAATCCTCTTGAATGGGATTCGTTACACAGGCAATGCGTGCGCGAAGCGCAAGCGATTTTTTTATATTCTATTTTCCAATTCTTCCCCTCACATCATGGTTATAATACCTATTTCTTACTTTTCTTTCTGTTTTTCTTAGTTTCTATCTAGTTAAAGAGTACACTTTTTTCTGCAGGTTGTCAAAAAATAGGGGGGCCGGGGCCAGCTCGGCCCCCTCCTGGATCCGCGCCTGCGACTGGTGAACCTTTTTACGCGCTAAATAATCACCGATGATCATTAAAAATATGGTGAATATCATTTACCACAATATAGGGTCACCAGTCATTCTTAACTTGCGAAACACCCGTTAATTAAATGCCCCAGTCCGCATGCCTACATCCTGAATACCAACACGTAAGTGCATTGTTCTAGAATTTTCTGCCACGTACGCAGTTTTATAATTGCCTTTTAACCCCTTGGAACGATCATTCCAATGAAAACACATGTATCATGTATATCGGAATACAAATTTATTTTCATCGACAAGTCCATTCGTTGAGTTCATGTGCTAAAAATTAATCTAATAAAGGGGAGTCGATCCTCCCCGGGAGAGGGGATTCTTTTTTTACCGGGGGATGGTGGTGTCCCAAAAAATAATATGTTGATCTATTAAGTATTTAGGGGCATTTTTTTAGTCGGGGATGGAGGTGTCCCCCCACAAGTTGATCTAATGAGTCGAGGCGGCAATCCGGGAGAGGGAGAGAGGGATGGATTTTTTTTAAATCGGGGGATGGTGGTGTCCAAAGAATGTTTAAGAATAGAAGTAGGCCTGTATTGAATAGTTATTGTAAGTAGTAACGAGGTCATGAATCATATTAGTGTGATTCGAACCGAACTTTTTTCCTCATTTGGCTGGTAGCAATTAAGCCTCTGATTGTCTGTTTAATAAACATAGGCGGATCCGGGTGGGGGGGGGGGCGAGGGGCCCACCCCCCTATATGTGGAGAAAAAAGAAAAAAAGGGAAATAATTTAAAAAGTAGGGAAAAGAGAGGAGGAAGACGAGTGAATAAAATAAGATGAGGAGGACACTTAAAAAAAGAATCGTTCATGTCACTATATAAAATTTTCGCTTGCGCTTCGCGCTTGCATTGCCTTTTATGTGATTTACATATCTTATTCAATATGGAGCTTAAATATCAAGTTTGGAAGTCAATATACAAAACATATTTCACCTAGGAAATCGAAATTTCATTAATTTGTGTGATTTAAGAATTGATTTTTAAAAAGTGCTCCGTTAAAAGTCAAAACTCAATGCAATAGTAACGATTAATATCAGCTCTTTACTAAGTGCGATCCATATCCACCTTACAATTTTTCTACAAAGTGCTTGAAATATAGAGCTGAAATTGACCATTTTTTCAAATCGGAATATCAAATATTTTAAGCTCGCGCTCGCTTTGATTTTCATGATAACAAAATGTATTTAGAATACCAAGATTCTAGGTCTAGGTCTAAATCTGAAACTGTTTATTCAGAAACGCAACTTGTTCTCTATTTAAACATAATCCAGTTTCAGATCACAATATCAAAAATTGTCTGCTCGCGCTTTGTGCTTGTAGGAAGATCCCCGCTTACTCATCATTATCATTACAAGACATGAAAAGAGTGTCCCGTTTTAGGTCTAAATCTCGAATTTTTCCGCTCGCATCAGTTATATAGCTATTCTTTTCAAGATTAAAAAAATTGATTAAATTTTCCATTCTTTATGTAGAAATGTCACAAATTTTCAGCTCGCGCTTCGCGCTCGCATTATTTGATCGTTTATATATCTTACTCAGGGGCTGCGGAACGGTTTTCAAAGTTGGGGACCATGCTCAAAATCACAATCATATGGTCATTTTTACATTTTTGTACACGGTTTTGTAAAAAAGTGGGGGCTCAAGCACCCCCCCTCAGCCCCCCGGTTCCGCGGCCACTGTTACTTCTTCATGGATAAATGCAAGCAGTCCTTAGCCTTTCCGATCAGTTAAAATGAATATAATTTATCTTTGCTCGCGCTTTGTGCTCGCATTGTTAATGTAAGGAATATCCGCATTTACTCATCATTTTCATGATTTACAAAACATGAATAGTGTCGCGTTGTTAGGTCTAAATCTCGCAATTTTCCGTTCGCGCTTCGCGCTCTCACCAATTGTTTAGTTATATAATGAAGAAAAACACTCACGAGCTAAATAAACAAGACAGGCTCACGATGTAGATTATTTTGTCTAGACTCATTGTCTTGGCTATGCCATTATGTAATAATAAGAACAATTCACGGATGGCAGTATGCATAATTATATTATAGGCTTGTTTTGCTTGTTGGATTTTTCTCGTTTTTTCAAATCAACTTTTTGTTGGGGTGGACTTGTCCTTTAAATTTGCATCGATACACGACCCTGCATGGGATGCTTGCGCTCGTAACATGGACCCATGTACCTCGTGTGACTCTTTTTATTTTAGACCATAAGAGAGAGGAACAATTTGGCTTGCTCATAATGAGGTGCCCTAGATTTATAGATACGAAGCATTTCTCCTGACTCATACATAGCTCCTTTGATACTGCAGACTATCTGTATCATAAATGAGGGTTCATTTGAACATCATTACGTAATAACTTAGTTGAAACTTAACTTTATCGAAGCCCAGAATCTGAACTTTGAGACTTAATTCAAAATCGATATACCTAATTGAATGGTACAGCTATTTTCGTGATAAGGATCAAGCGATTCGATCACAGGCCTCTCTCGCAGCTATATCCCGTAGACACACCCCTTCCATTCCTAACACCCAACGGCAACTCTATAGCCACCACCATCATCGCAACACCATTGGAACCATTATCTAACGCGGCTACCACCTGTCGATCGACCACGATGCCTCAGTATAAGTTGATGTACTTTGATGCCCGAGGAAGGGCGGAGGTTATTCGCATGCTCTTCACTCTCAAGGGGGTGGAGTTTGAGGACTTCCGGATGAAACGGGAGGAATGGCCTGCCATGAAAGACAACAAAGAATGCAAGTATCGAAATTTAAACATTTTGGCTCCATATTACTCAAATTTAAATTTAAATCTTAGTATTCTGGGAAACTGTTGTAACTTTATACTACCACCACAGGGACAGGGGCGACCCTCTCATAACTTTTCTTCGTCAAGTTTGATGAAAATGAAAAAAAAAAGAATGAAAAACAGGAAACGAAAAGAGAAGAAAAAAGAAGATTTTTTTTAATGTGATGGGTCGTGAATAAAACATCCCTATTAATCTTTGCATGGGCGGAAATCCCAGGGGATAGGGGGACGTATCCCCCCTACTCAAAATAGTAGGGGGACACAATATCAAATGTCCCCCCTAATATTTGTGGTATTTTATAATGGTAAGAAATACATCATTCAGAATCGAAATAAAACATGTATTTTATGACGAGATGACCTTCCTTTTCTTTGCTTGTCAAATTTTCCAGCCCCTTGTCCTCCCTACCTTTTTTTTCTTCCACGACGTCTTTAAATTTTTGAGAGAAACATGAAGAAAACTTAAGCCATATTCAGATGGCCTGAGTTGCTACCCCCATCGTACACTCTTAGAATAGTTGGGCAAAAATGTCCAACTTTTAGCAAACCCTGGGCTAACCCTGGGCAAACCCTGGACATACTGTCCACGCAACTATTGGTTAACATTGAAAACTTGAAAAATCTCCAAATTAGGTAATAAAACTACTAATATTGGGTAATAAATTTGCTCAATTGGATAATAAATGCCCAGAATATATATATATATACATACTTTTTACCAACATACATTACCCAACACAGTGGACAGTATGTTGCCAAGCATTTTAAGTGTGTAATATCCTGGCGTCGCCCAAATTTATGATGCTGGGTACCGGTTAGCGATTATATTCGCACGCTTGATTTTCAGGATTGATTGTACATTGCAGTCAATGCAATTAATGGTAAAAAAACATTGGAGGATGATTGCTTGAGTTGTGTAAGGATCCCAAGGTCTGTTATTGTCTTTAACATGATGGTGATGAAATGTGAGTGTGGCAACGTAAAATCAAGAAATAAAGATCACATTCATCATTAAAACTCAAAAACTAAAATCGATTTATACCATGTTTTTTATCTTCTTTTTTTCTTCAGTATTTCCCCTTGGCCAGGTACCAATCCTTGTCATCGACGGCAAAACTATGCCTCACGGGAAGGCTATTAACCGATACCTGGCAAGAACATTCGGTAAGTTTTCCCCCAAAAATTGATTTTTTTTTCTAAAGAGGCATTCAATAATTTCGGGTAACAAGGGGGGGGGGGGGCGGCTCTTGCAATTTCATTAACTATTAACCACTCCCGCTATTAACCGTTACCTTGCCAGAATCTTCAGTAAGTTTTCCCCAATAAAGGAAATTTATTTATGTAAAGAGGAATCATTTCGGGAAATTAGGGAATGAAAGCTTTTAAAATATAATATATACATGTATAATTACATTTTGATTGTCAATTTTGAAAAGCTTATTTCACACAATACCAGTAAACATGCACTCTGCCATTTTTCTCCGAAAATTAATAATTCACATTTCAACAGGAGTAATCCTTTTTATGGTTATCAAAAAAAAAAAAAATGATTAAGGCTTTCAAATGATTTCGACTTGCCCCCCCCCCTGTCCAGGTTATTACGGAAAGACTGAAGAGCAGACTAACACCATCGAGCTGGTATCCGAGACCGTCGATGACATCATCCAAAAGATCTACCCCATCTTTTATGATAAAGATGAAGAAAAGAAGGTGAGAGCCGGTTACATCGGCGAAACCGACTCAAAGCCGACTGATGATATGTCATTCGAAATAACGGGATAGTTTTGATCGATCCAGTGTTCGTTTCGTTGTTGTAATTGAACCCGTGATTGAAGCAATCATAGTCATACACCGAAACCGGTTCCGAACCGACCGAATGCCGTTTGAATGTCTACACTGCAAAAACACCGGTGTCGATTTAACACCAGTCTGGTATGGTCCAAACCGATTGATTACGTCATTGGAAATAACGTAAATAGCTTCTTAGCTTTTGTCGTTCTGGAGCCGGTTTCGTTGATGTGATGTGCAACTAACTGTATATAAAGTATCACCGAAATCTCCTTTTGTCTGGTTTTATCCCATATACCAGTATATTCCAGTTGAAACCCATTGTCCCAACTGGACATGCTGAAAACATACAAGTTTATTCCAGTTGAAACCAATTAACTATACTGGTATAAATTAGTACACCAGTTAATACCAGTTAAAACCAATAGGCCTTTCTGGTTTATCTACCAATATATTCCAGTTTAAAACCCATTAGCCAAACTGGACCATTTGATGCCAGTTGGAACCCATAGAAACCCAATGGGTGTATATACCAGTTAATGCCACCTTAAACCCATAAACCATACTGGTATATCATTAAACCAATTGATACCAGTTAGAACCAACATGCATTACTGGTATACCTACCAGTTGATTCCAGTTAAAACCCATAAACCAAACTGGATCAGAGTGTTCCAGTTGGAACCCATAGACCTCCCATAACCCCACTTGAAACCCATTAACCATACTGGAATATCAAACCAATGGATACCAGTTAGAACCAATATAGGCATTACTGGCATATCTACCAGCTGATTCCAGTTAAAAGCCATAAACCATACTGGAGCAGATAATACCAGTTGGAACCCATAGACCTCCCATAACCCACTTGAAACCCATTAACCATACTGGAATTTCAAACCAATTGATACCAGTTAAACCAGCATACATTACTGGTATACTACCAGTTGATTCCAGTTAAAACCCATAAACCAAACTGGAACATATTTTACCAGTTGGAACCCATAGACCTCCCATAACCCACTTGAAACCCATTAACCATACTGGAATATCAAACCAATTGATACCAGTTAAAATCAACATACATTACTGATATACTACCAGTTGATTCCAGTTAAAACCCATAAATCAATTAAACTGGGACATATTTTACCAGTTGGAACCCATATATAGACCTCCCATAACCCACTTGAAATCCATTTACCATACTGGAATATCAAACCAATTGATACCAGTTAGAACCAATAGGCATTACCAGTATATATCTACCAGCTGATTTCAGTTAAAACCCATAAACCAAACTGGAACAGATTATACCAGTTGGAACCCATAGGCCACCCATAACCCACTTGAAACCCATTAACCATACTGGAATATCAAACCAAATGATACCAGTTAGAACCAATAGGACTTACCAGTTGATTCTAGTAAGAACCTGTATATACATATATAATATATACATATATATATATATATGTATATAAGAGGCATAGTGGTAATGCATTGTACTTATTTCCAACAGAGTTTATATATATATATATATATATATATATATATATATTATATAAGAACTATGTTTTCATACCTTTGTTGTTTTATTTGTCGCTTCTCTTAAACTGTAACTGACTTTTGAAATATTTTTGTAATTGTTGATATCTGCAGTAATCATTCAAATTTCTTATCCGACAAGTCACTGGCTCAATATAGCTGTAACCCACTTTACATTAATATTTATATTTTTTGTACAGATCATATTACTTCAAAGTCCTCTTATCTTTGTTTTTAATTCCTTTTGAGATAATTCTTTATGATTATCATTCATGAATGTGTTTCCTATAACTATTATTATTGTTACCATCAACAAAGCGTTACTTTTCTTAAAAAAAAGCAAGTATTATTTCATACAATCCACTCTTTAATCTACATGTATTGTTATTCATTCAACATTGGTTAAATATATATTTATGTGAAAATGTTCATTATGTTAAAGGTATATACATTTAGCCTACTCCCAACCTTTGCCCGTTCTTGCTTTTGACATTACTCCCCCCCCCCCCTCCCTGTATACTTTTCTTTTTGTATCCCCTTTCCAATATTATACATTAGTATACTTTGTTATTTTTTTGTTGCTTATTTGTTTACTGAAATTTTGCTCTGTACAAATTCATGTAATTCAGCCGTTTACCACAATGAATGCCATGCATTTATCCATCCTATACACAGCTCGATTGAGGATAAGAGGAAAACAATATCTACATAATAACTAACTTAATTATTCTTTATGTTAATTTTAATATTTCCACCTTGAAAAGTTTCATTAAAGTATGTGGTTCGATATTACCATATAACTTAAATCGAAACATGTTATTCTCAGTGAAATTTTCTAGTTTACATTAAAAAAATTGTTATCCTAGATATTTGTTGCGAGAAAAAAATTTCTTCCTATTTAATCCCTTTTTTCTAATTTAAGTTAAAGAGGACTATTTTACACTATTTTTACAAATCATATAAAAATTAATGTATTTTTCTTTTTTTAACTCACTGATATTTTAAAAATATTTTTGAAGGTGAATAGAATAGCTATTTTTTTCTATTTATAACGCGCATATTTATTGCTAGTTTACAACCTTGCCATGTTAAGCAAGGCTTTCTTTATCTTTCAAAGAAAAAGAAAATAAATAAAATAGAAATAAAGAACAAATATTAAGCTAATTCATTCTTAAACTTTCAAAGAAAAAACAAAGCTCCAAAAGCAGAGGCAAAAATCGTCATTTCTTGACTGGTTGCCAACCAAAACCAAACAAGAAGAAATTTTTATGTTTAGAAGTTCGTATATCTATTTTAAAACTTCTTTCTTGCTTTAGACCCCCCCCCCCCCCCTTCATTATTCCTGACTCAGCAGATCTTCCTTCAATCACCGGGCGCGGGCGGGCCTGCGCATGCGCACTGAGTGCCACTGATCGCTATCGTCCGTATAATTATGCAAATTAACCAGCGCCGCCAAACGCAAACCGCCAATCTAATTTGAATTTGAAAGAGCCATCTTCGCCGCGCCGTTAATTTGCGCCGCACTTTTATCGAGTGTTAGTGCGATAAAGAAGGGTAAAGAAGGCCCTTTTAATAATAATTCAACCACTGAAATCACAGGGACCAGATTTTGACAATGACTTGAAAGCTAAGACATTCGCAGTAGGCTCTACAGGTAAGTTAACAATTTTCTATGATTTTCTTTTCGTAGTTTGTTAAATGGCGCGGCTCGCAGCTAGCTGCGGGGCTAGCTGTAACGTTAGAGTTCGTCAGGACATTCTGTTACTGCCCCTCAGCGCTGCCTGCCGGCCGCGACTAGCCGGGCGTGGATGTCGCTGCCATGCCGGTGCAAGTCTGCGCACATACATCATATTGACCTTACGATTTGTGTTAAGATTTAACATGAATTTCTTTTTATTTCACAAAATCTTTCAGTTGATATTGTTCCATATATTGTTATAAGTAAATGAGAGAGATATGTGATCGAATGTGAAACTGATTTTCTTGGTCTTGGAGACTCAGGCTCAGCCAGTTATGATTTTCAATTTCAGATTTAACATTATGATAGTGGCCAGCGCCTCGTGTCTGCGCACCAATCACTTTACACACGATTTGAGGATTTTGATGAGATTTTGAAATGCCGAAAATCGAAATTCATTATTTTTTCCACCATTTTAAGAGTCAGATTTTTTCATGAATAGCTGTTTATCACTTTTTGACTGTGTGTATTTCAGGAGAGAGGGAGACCCAAAAACACCTGGAGTCATACTGAGCCTCGAGGAGGAGATGAATGAAGTCAGTGAACATGACCTGGGGGCAGCTGGGGTACCGGTAGTTTCCAGAAGAAGGCCAAGCTCAGAACCGCCAGGAGTGGAGATCCGAATACTTTGTTGCTGCCCTCCATACGAGGAGGCTGTAAGTTAGGTAATTCAGATGTCAAGTTTTCTTTCGGGGTCTTTGTGTATCTTCTATTATGAGAATTATGGAAAAGAGATGGTGATTTAATGGTTTTAAAGATGTAAAATATGAAATTCTAGCACTTTTTTTAGGCCTAATATGAGTCCGGACACCCTACTTATAATTTTTTTTTGAGGAGCGCGATATTTTTGTACATGACCCAAGCCTAGTTTCACCACAGATTAATTAATAGCTACACAGCTGTTGCATTTACAATTTTAATAACAATCTACAACAATTGAGCATTTTATAAAATTGAGTGAGTCTAGGAAAGCAAATTCGGAGGCATAAGGAGAGCCATTTATTGAGCTCCATAGAATTATAAACATGAAGGACTGATCTCTGCGACATCGATTTCAGAAGTATTCCCAAGACCAAGTGAACTTACTCATTTTTTAAATAAATATGATGATGTGCTGTTTATCATTATAGTTGAATCATTGATTCACAATCCCATGTATTTTTCTTAATGTGCAAATGGAATTTTACAACACTCTGTAGTAACCCTTGCCCGCCTTAGGTGTAGACATGTATTGCTATATATTCACTGTAATATAGACGTATTTTTATTCACTGTTCACTGTACTGATTATTTTTCTCTCCATTGTTTAAAAAAAAAAATTTCAGATACATCGCATCTACCAGCAAAGAACGTGTGCCAGTACAGGAAAGGAATGTACCTGTCGCACGTAAACTCTTCAGAGGCAGTGAGGACAACAAGATCTGCAAGCAAGTGATTCTTTTTGTAAGAAAATGTCCAATTTGTACATTTTACAATTAATTTTTTTTAAAGCCTTTGTACACATTTAGAGTATCAAGGCTTACAAAATGTAAAAATTTAATGTTTGCCCAAAAATCATTATGGGAAAGGTGGATTTCTGAGGGAAATCTATCTTTGTTTACACAGTTGTACGAGCAACCTTATAGGAGGCTTGTCTAGGCTCCGTGATGAAAATACAATGTAAAAATGATAAAATTATCTTCATGGAGTCCTCTAGGCTAGCCAGTGACATAGGCCCATGCCCATCAATTTTAATTCATGCTTTTGCATAACCAAATGGCGTGAATTTGGAACTGGAAGTATAATTTCAGATTGACCTCCGAAATGAAACGTGCACAATTAGTCTGAACTAAAATAACATTTCCTGATTTTTTTCTTAAATCTGGAGGCTGAAGTATTTTTTTATCTTTGAAATTAAATTGGTTCTCGTTGTTTTTTACCTTTGGCTTACCAGTATGTGTGGGGGTACCGTAGAAGTAGAATTAAAGGGATGGTCCAGGCTGGAAACATATCTCAATAAATAGAGTAAAATTCACAGAGCAAAATGCTGAAAACTTGATCAAAATTTGATAACTAATTAAGGTTTTGAATTTTAAAGATTTGCATTATTCCGGTGAAATAGTTCTAGGCATGTCTTTATGAATATTCATTAGGTTGGCTGATGATGTCATATCCCAATTGCCCTTTTGTATTTTATTATATGAGATTAGGTTTATTAAGATATTTTTAACCAAGAACTATTGACAATTGGATTGACAACTGATTAGGTGCATTAGTTATTGATGCAACTTATTTCATTACAATGGAGACGCATCATTTACACATGTATGAAAAAATCAAACATTTATGATTTCATCTAGTAACATAAAAAAAAGGAAAGTGGAGATGTGACATCAGCCCACCTAATGAATATTCATGACGAAGTGCATACAACTGTTTTCACAAAATATTGATAAACTTTAAAATTCAATAACTTCTTGTTATCCTATTTTGATGAAATTTTCATCATTTTGCTCTGTGAATTTTACTCAAGTATTATTTAGAATATAAATATTTTCGGCCCGGACCATCCCTTTAATCCTCGGATAAAATTTTGTATTTCTTTTTTTTTTTTGCTTTGTCTTGCGTTTTTAAACATGTTCTGGGAACTGCTTTTTGAAAGTTGTCAGCATTAACAAGTTGTCTTTTTCCGACAGTTACCATAGTAACAGTCAGAGGCCAGTGCTTCTCAGCCAATCAAAAGCAATGATTTCACTGAAATAGTCGGCACTGACAATCATGAAATACCCATCAGATGTTAGCAGATAATGTGCAACATAGACTCCTAGATACATATATGCAAACATACATAGTCTAAGTCTTTATTATTAAAATAAATGTATAGGTATAAGTATAAGGTCGAGGCAATTTCATTTCTGCGATGTCAATTTCAGAAGAATTCCCAAGACCATGTGAACTTACTATACATGTTGTAATAAAAATGATGATGTGCTGTCTATCATTTATAATTGAATCATTGAAATATGGAACTTAGAGAAGTTTTACTATCCCATGCATTTTCTTTATGTGCAGATATAATTTTACACCACTGAAATTTTGTATTACGGTATTCACTGTACTTTTTGTACAATTGTATTTTTCATTCCATTGTTTTTTTTTCTAATCTTCAGATACATCGCATCTACCAGCAAAGATCAAGTGCCACTACAAGAAAGGAAGGTACCTGTTTCACGTTTCCTCTTCAGAGCCAGTGAGGGCCCCAAGATCTCAATAAATAATAATTAAAAAAAGACTCCTTTATCATTCCTTTAAAAATAGTACATATTATTTATTGAAGGTAAATGCTTAGATGCATTATATTCAAATTTTGTCTCCAAGCTAGCATGTAAAAATTGGATTGACTACATATTTACTGTGCAAGTTAATGATCTTTGTTGACACATAATACAAGAATTATACACAGCATGTTACAGTTTGTAACATAATTTTCTTTCATTAAATTCCTAGTTTAAATACCATATACTGTAGATGTTTTTTGTGACTTTTGTCATTCTCTGATGTTTTTTGGTACAGATTTCAAAAGAGACTGAGGGATTGATTTACCAGAGCAAGTTTACAGTCCAATCCTGTTATATTGTGCATGTGGAAATTAACAAGGTTTCAATACAATGCTACAAATTTACCTTGATTCATTTCATCAGTCCTATGTGCAAGGATAATTATTTCACTTGTCAATGCACATTGTTATAACAGGAGTGGACATTCAATGTAAAGATAATTGAAGATAATTTATAATTGAAATAACCGCCTGAGAGGGGGGGGGTGTTGGTACCAATATTCTAATGTGTGTGTGCGCAAGGAAAACGAAGGAGTGATTATACGAGAAGAGTAAAAGATCGGGAATGTACATACCCACATGATTCATTTTTGTTTATGCTATACATTGCAGGGTGTTTCTAACTGGTACCACTTGACAATATATGTTTCCAACTGGTCCTAACTGGTGCTTCCAACTTGTTCTAACTGGCACCAGTTGACAACTGGTGTTTCCAACTGGTTTTAACTGGCACCAGTTGACAACTCGTGTTTCCAACTGGTCCTAACTGGCACCAGTTGACAATTGGTGTTTCCAACTGGTTTTAACTGGTACCAGTTGACACCTCATGTTTCCAACTGGTCCTAACTGGCACCAGTTGACAATTTGTGTTTCCAACTGGTTTTAACTGGCACCAGTTCACAACTCATGTTTCCAACTGGTCCTAACTGGCACCAGTTTACAATTGGTGTTTCCAACTGGTTTTAACTGGTACCAGTTGACAACTCATGTTTCCAACTGGTCCTAACTGGTACCAGTTAGGACCAGTTGTCAACTGGTACCAGTTGCTAACTGGTGCCAGTTAGGACCAGTTGCCAACTGGTATTTCCAACTGGTATCAGTTACAATTTGTCAACTGGATTCCAGTTGATTCCATTATTCCAATTTCCATATTGAATCCAGTTCGCTTACTGGAATCAACTGGTACCAGTACCAGTTGGATGAACTGGTCCTTAACTGGTTTTTTGACCTGGGGGCCGTGTCCCACTATATCATTTTAACTTTTTTGTTTTGTTTTAGTATGTTTTTCCTTTCTTTTCAAAGTATCGTTTAAGGTCAAGTCTACCCCAGAAAAATGTTTATTAATAGAGAAAAAATAAACTAGCATATAATGCTGAAAAATTCATCAAAGTCGGATGTAAAATAAGAAAGTTATGGCAATTAAAGTTTCGCTTATTTTTCACAAAACAGTGATATGCACAACTCAGTGACATGCAAATGAGACAGACGATGATGTCCCTCACTATTTCTTTTGTTTTTTATTGTTTGAATTGTACAATATTTCATTTTTTAAAGATTTGACAATATGGACCAGCTTGGCTGAATTCTAATTCCACGTGTTCAGGGAGGAATTAATCGCTGTTTCACTTGACAATGGAGAGAAAATTAGAATATTTCATATTTCATATAATAAAATTTAGAAGAAATGGTGAGTGGAGGACGTCATCAGTCTCCTCATTTGCATAACTACCAGGATGTGCATAACTGTTTTGTGAAATTAAGCGAAATTTAAAATGTAATAACGTTTTTATTTTACATCCGATTTTAATGAAACTTTCAGTGTAATGCTTGTTGGAATTTTCTCTTTTTTATTCAAATCAGCTTTTTGATGGGGTGGACTTGTCCTTTTAGTAACACTGATGTGAGTCTCTTCCTCTCTCGCTCTTCCGTCCCCCTCTCACGCACACAAACACACCCCTCACACACCCTCACACATTCTCTATCTTCGCCCTCTCTCTATAACCATTTTCCCTATTTTATGCTCTCTCCCCTCTCAAATTTCTATTTCAACTACCATCTTGTGCATTAGATTTACGAAATTATCACCAAACGAATAATGATTTGAAATGATTTTGAATTGCGAATTATTACAGTTCCACTAAAATGTTCTGTGCCGGTATTTTCTATCATTTATGTTTTCTATCACATTTTATATGGGCCTAGCTTTTATTTCATAAAATATTTATCATTAGAGATATGATATTGAAATAATGCGACATGCTTTTGTTTTGTATTGTCATTATGTTCAGGCAAAAAATATGCAAGAGTTCAAGGAAACCGTTTCCGTGCCCCAGTTTAAATATCTTGTCAACTTATTCAAAGAGAAGGGAGGGCCTTACTTCTGCGGTGACGATGTAATTAAATCATTAATTTCATAACTTATAAACGATACCATTCCACATTCAAATAGTTCTTTCTTTCACCCGTAACATGCATGTAATACGCCTCTAAGAGCTTTTAGATTTGCTATGCCTTAGTTTAGTCACCCTAGCGAGACTACCGCGGATGGGGCGATCATGCACCCCATGAAAATAATTTTCACAACTTGAAAATTTCATGATATTCAATAAAGATATGTTAAAAATCATTGGAAAGCGCCATGAAATCATTAAACCTGGCTTTAAAATACTATTAAACTTAAAATATTATAAATTTTCTGATGCGCTTCGATCGCAATATTCGGTATTATAATTTGGCGCATTTAGCGCGCCGACTAAATGTTTGACTTTCTTTTCACTTATGCCCCCATCCTGAACATGGAGTGCTGCCCCTACATCTCACTAGACCTTTTTTCTGCTTGTGAAACAAGTTTAGATGGGAAATGCTCCCATAGCGAGCGATGATTACTTTCTAGGAGTTATTTTGCTTATCAAGTTATTTTGGAAAAAGTACCGGTACCCCTTGGTCTGCCCTGTATTAATCAATAAAAAAATTATACTGATCGCAATTATTCCTTTTAATTTATTTCCCGATAACATTTGATGAGCTGATCGCCCTGCACCCATTAACCAAATGATAAACGCAATAATTTTCCCTCTATTTTTTCCAGATAACATTGGGTGACCTGATCGCTTTCACCATCTTCGATGCTATCATCCTCACCATGAAGATCACCGACATCCTCGATCCTTATCCCGAGCTGGCCGCCTTCTACAAGCGGTTCAACGAAGACTCACCTCTCAGCTCGTATATCAAGTCACGCCCAGTCACATTCTTCTAAGTCCATATGTTTCGAGTCAAAATGACTTGTCTCCAAGTCACTTTCACCTCGAGTGATTTTTCGAGTCAGAGTGACTCATTTTCGAGTCATTTTGACTTTGAGTGATTTTTCAGCCGATGCAACGCCATTCCGATTAGAATTGATTCGAAATCTGAGTCACTTCGACTCGCAATAGGGTTGAATTCCAGCTGGCGCCATTCCGAGTCAAATATGACTTCGAAGTATTGACTGATTGATACAGGCTAGGCACTATCTGGTTGCATTTGTTCCGATCAATTGCAACTATGGAAATCCAGCCACCCCATACATGCATCAATGACTTCACAATTGAGTGTGCTATTTTTTGTTCCGCAAGTGACGCTGTGCAAAATTTCCTGAATGTGTAGAAAATATGACATTGGTGCATTTCCATAGATTAGGTTGATCGAATCAATCACAACTCTTTGTAAGACAGGGCCATCACCTTCCTCAATTTCTGTACCAAGGGGCGGAACCAGTACACTTAGTAAACGAACGGGGGGGGGGGGGGACCCATGTACAATACCTATTTCTTCCTCCTTTGTAAGCAATCTTTTTTCTTTATTCCGGGGGGGGGGGGTCACCCCTCCCCTCTACTACCGTGTCTCTACAATCATTTTTGGAGTAATTGATATCTACAGGTAATTTGCCATTCGAAAAAAAAAACAATTGGCCATTCTTTCCCCAGAAAAGTTTTAAGGAAACGAAGGTAAATTTACACCGATATGCAAGATGCAAATATTGGCAGAGCATTCCTCCAAAGGGAAAGGAATGATGTTTCGGGGGAGTACCTATGACATTTTGGCATGGGCGGAAATCCCACGGGGGACAGGGGGGACGTGTCCCCCCTACTAAAAATAGTAGGGGGGACACAATATCAAATGTCCCCCTACTATTTTGGGTCTTTTATGATGGAAAATGCATCATTTACATTCGAAATAATACATGTATTTTGGACTAAATGACCTTACATTTTGGGAGAAAACTTTTTTTTGCTTGTCAAATTTTCCAGAGTGAATAAAATAAGACGAGGGGAGACTTGGAAAATAAAAAGAATCTTTCGTGTCAATCTATAAAATTTTCGGTCGCGCTCGCATTTCCTGTAAGCTGATTGTTCAATATGGAGCTTAAATATCAAGTTTGGAAGTCAATATACATTACACATTTCACGTCGGATATCGAACTTTCATTATTTTGTCTGATTTACAAACTGAGTTTTGAAAAGTGCTCTGTTAGAATGACAGCTTTATGGTATGAATATTAACATTTTCTGCTCGCACTGAGCGCTCGCAAATTTTGATCTATTAAGTACCTATTATTTTTGTGTATTCCATTTAGATTGAAAAATATCCCTTTTCAAGTCTGATTGTCAAAACGTATCAGATAGCGCCACTCGCTCGCACTTTGATTGGCGATTTATGTATGTCTCAATGACAGTTTATCAAAGATTTTGGCTCTCGATTTGCGCTCACATTCAATGGTTAAAAATATTTTAACTGATGCATTCTATTCATAATTACAAAAGTGCTTGAAATGTCCAACGCCATAATATCATCAGATTTCTCTCCCTCATTAGGCATTAATAAACAAGATATCAATTTAATGATTAAATGGTCACTTTTGTGTCATCTCGCGCTTAGCAAGAGGAATGGGAGGATAGTCATCATTTTTATATGACATGTCCTAAGGATGTGCCGGTCCTATGTCAAAACTCAAATAATAATGAAAAAAATATCAGCGATCCATATCCATCTCACAATTCTCCTACAGAGTGATTAAAATTAATAGCTGAAATTGACTCTTTTTTTTCAGATTGGAATATCATAAAGTTTAAGCTCGCGCTTCGCGCTCGCTCTGATTTTTCATGATAGAACATTGTAGAATGCCTATATAGATTCTAGGTCTAAATCTGAAACACGCGCACGTTTATTCAGATATTCAACTTGTTCTCTATTTAAACCATTATCCAGTATCTGATCACAATATCAAAAAAATTCTGCTCGCGCTTTGTGCTCACATTATTAACGTAGTAAGATCCCCTATTACTCATCATTTTAATGATTTACAAAACATGAACAGAGTGTCCCGTTTTTAGGTCTAAATCTCATTTTTTTTCTGCTCGCGCTTCGCTTGCATCAATTGTTTATTTATATAGCTACCCTGTTCATGATTACAAAAATTGATTAAAATATTCGATTCTTTTTGTAGAAATGTAAAAAATTGTCAGCTTGCGATTCGCGCTAGCATTATTTTGACTGTTGAAATTATTATGTAACGTCTTCATGGCTCAGTGTAAGCAGTCCTTAACAAGTACCTTTCGATCAGTTCAAATTAGAGCGAATATAAACATTTTCTGGCTGTACTTTGCACTCGCATTATTAATGTAAGGAAGACCCCCAATTACTCATCATTTTCATCATTTACAGAACATGAATAGAGTTTCTCGTTCTTAGGTCTAAATCTCCAAATTTTCCGTTCGCGCTCCGCATCAATTTAGTTATATACCTATTAAGTTTAAGTTACAAAAAGTGCTTAGAATTTCCATTCTTTAGGTAAAAATTTCAAAAAATTTTAGCTCGCGCTTCGCACTCGCACTATTTGATTGTTGAAATATGTAACATCTTCATGGCTAACTGCTAGCAGTCTTTAACAGGTACCTTTTGATCAGTTCATTTCTGCTCGCACTTCGCGTTCGTAGTAATTATTTAGTTGCATACACATATTTTTCAGGATAACAAACATAGCCAACAATGTTAAAATTTTAGGAAAAAATGCATAAAACTCCCCCAAAAAAATTTGCTCGCGCTTCGCGCTCGCATTATATAAATAAGGATTATGATAGTATACATTTATGTTGATTTATAAAAATAAAGCTAAGAAGTGACCATGAGCTAGGACTACCCCTTCAATGTAACAAACAAAAATCATTTTCAAGCGGCCGACCAGGGATTAACATATGGCAGAAAAAATCACCCCTCCCCCTATTGGCGAAGGCTGGATCCGCCCCTTTGGTCCCCCCTACCTTTCGGGACAGATTTCCGCCCATGCATTTTGGGACACTCTTTTGTCTTTTGGTAGTATTTTTTCTTTCTTTTCCTGTACATGTCACTCGGATGACTTGCCTCACCTCATCCCGCTTAAAATCATTTAAAGGCACACAGCAAAAACTGTGGTGTTAACCGGTGTACATAGAGGACCACACCAGCTATTTCACACCGGTGTTAAATTGGTGGTGTTAGTTCTACACCTATAGGTGTTATTACAACACCTATGGTTGTTACATTTACACTCTTTGGTGTTATGTTCAATCTCTAGGGTGTTATTTTAACACCTCAGGGTGTGGTCCTCTATTAACACCAATTGGTGTCAGTGGCACAGATTTTACAGTGCAGATTTTATTTTTTTCCTGCATAACAAGGGGACTCAATCCCTTTTATAGACATGCACGCAAAAAATAAATATCAAGAAAAGGGACACTATTTTGACGCATATGAAACCTTTGTAAGGATGGAAGATTTCGAATACTGTAATCATTCATGAAAACAAAGAGTTGATAATTACCTTGAAAATTCTAATCAAAGAAGCGATTCGCTTTGAAATGTATTGCTATATTGTGTAGATAATTTCTATTTTGTCTTGTATCAAATGAATAAATTCGTTTAAAGTGTGGAATATATTACTACCCTCAGTATCTAAAATGTATTTATTTGAGGAATGCCATCAATAACTCGTTATTATTCTTTTTCTTGAAACATTGTAATATTTGTGTACAGACTACACTGAAAAAAATCCGGTGTTGATTTAACACCAGCCCGGAATCTATATATGTCCACACCAGAGAAGTGTTAAACAACACCAGTTTCGTTTTGGTCTAACACCAGACATGTGTTTAAACAACACCAATGAGTATTAAAACAGCATCGGTTTGATTCCAAACTGGTGTTGTTTCAATACTTCTCTGGTGTGGACATATATAGATTCCGGGCTGGTGTTAAAGAAACACCGGAGTTTTTGAAGTTTACTCCATCCAACACGCTAAACGTGCTTTCTAGTCGGGATACCCTCCCCCCATTTACGCAATTAATATCATGTTAATTGTAACGCAATAGCGATATGTAAAATTTTATTCGGTCTAAAACGAACATAAACATTTCAACTTGGACTAATAAAGATCGTTTGAAATGGGAATGGAGGGGGGGGGGGTAGGGGAGGAATAGAGAATGAGAGAATAGGGGGATACCGGGGAAAGGGAGACAGACAGAAAGAGAGAGGGGTATATAGAGAATGAAAGAGGAAGGGGAGAGGGAAAGAGAGACAGAAAGGAAATAGGAGAGGGTCGTTCTACCGGATAAAAAGGTAAGGGGAGATGGGGGGGGGGTAGGAGGGTTGTTGGTTCCGTATAAGCCCCATGCACCGTCACTTCTCAAATACTTTCAAACTATTATTGATCAGCAATTTAACACGTGTAAAATAACCATGAAATCTTGAGAATGCGGTAAACGTTTTTAATGACTACTCATTTTAATACATTTCAAAATGCAATGTAGTACTATTCTCTCGTCTTACTGTCTTAATAATTTGTAAATAAACCCTATTCGATTTCCACTATACAACTTTATATTAATCAATGAATAAATCATGAAGATAATGTATAATCTGTCATATGCTATTGGTCGACCGATTTCGATTTTTTTTGGGGGGGGGGGGTGGGGGTGGGGGATCGCTTTAACAGTCTGAGTATGTCTTACGCATAGAAATGACAAATGTGAAAGAATGATATTGTGTAATTTAGACTTTTGTTTTAGTTTCATATACTTCGCGATGTGTATCACACTGCAATTATTTATTCCAACTTTTCTAGAATAGGCTGCCTAACTTTGATATCACATCCGGGATTACATTCAGTTACTTTCAGCATACTTTATCTTACAAATTTTCATTTTGCATAATAATATTTTGCTAAATGAAAAACATTTTTTTTGCATATACATGTCTTTACACAAATTTAAATATGTCTTTTAAGGTTATTGTGTATTCGAAAGTTCTGCTTTTTCGCCAGTTTTTTTTTTATAAAGTTTAATCATCAAATTTACTTTATTTTTTTGTATATCTACACGACTGCTAGGTAAAGAACACGATAGCTGACTTTGGCTTTTAACTTGAATAAATCTGATAACTGGATCATACCAAAATCAAATTAAATTTTCAGAGCAGCCACTTCCTTCGCCAGACCTACCACCAGTAACATTAAATTTCATACTTGAAGAAATCAACACTATACCTATCATGCATCATTTCCTCAAAATGCTCAAAACATCTCATTCAAAAAATAATTTCAATCACATTTTGCACTCAAATGATCAAAAACTCTCCGGAAACGCTTCCCATTAAAATAATGATGGGAGAAAGAGCCCCGAAGTTAACACAAGATGTAACACAATACAGTGTTAAAAAACCTAAATTCCCACAATTTTAGCCGAGACTTAGACCACGTCTAGACTAAGCCTACGCTCTTAAAATGTTGGGCAACATATACTGTCCACACAACAATTGGTTAAAAAAATTATCCAACTCTTCGTAGTTTTCAACCAATACTGTGTAGTTTACACCCAAAGCACACATTATTGCTTTTAAACTACCCATAATTTGATTAAGTTTTAACCAATATCCGAGTGGACAGTATGTTTAATTAAAGTTTAGAAAATAATCTATGTGGTCTAAAAGATTCACCATTAAACTATATTGAGGCAAAATACAGCCATGAACACCATTAATAAACTAACAATTTTGACGATGCTATAAGTATATATGCCATGGGGGCAATTACATGCCCATTAGACCATAGGGACGAACAGACGGGCGAAAGTGGGTAAAAGCAAAACGATGACATAGGATTGACCCCATATTAGGATGGTTTCTACTTAGTCGGTGGAGGACGGTTTTTGATGTATTCACTAAGCCGGGAATTCTCCGTAATACCATCGTAGAACTTCGCTAAGGCTGGGTACGTCTCTCGTGCGTTGTCCAGTATACCGAATATGAACTCCAATAAACAATACGTGTTGATGTCAGCTATTGTTTCCTACAATATGAGAGAGAGAGAAATGAATGCTTCTTTTTAAAGAGTTGAGAAATGCGAAATAAAATAGACAATACGCGTATCAGCTATTGTTTCAAACAACTATAGGAGAAAGGAATGAATTCTTCTTTTCAAACGAGTTGAGAAATACGAGATTCAAAAGATAGAACGGACTGCATGTTTTTTTTGTCTAAATTAAGAGTTGAGAAATATGATAAAATGCCTACCATTATATGATTATATGTTGAGATCAAATTGAATAATAGAAACGGGGAATAAAACAGATAAAACTGAAGATGATGACGACGACGATGATGATAATAAATGTGAAGAGACGAGGGAAAAGAAGAAGGAGAAGAAGAAGACGAGGAAGAAGAAGAGAAGAAGATGAAGAAGAGAAGAAGAAGAAGAATAGAAAAAATACAAACAAAGAGAGAGAGAGAAAAAAAATCCTATGCTTAGAATAGTTTCACTCGAATTTGTGAAATGTTAATGGAGGACACGGATTCTTGAGATTTTCTTTCTCGAAAATTGCATAATATATATATATATATATAAATATATAAATAAATACCTACCGAGTTTCCAACAAAGAATCTCCCACCTGCTTTTTCAATGAGTTCGTTAAGATAAGGAAGATACGGCTTCGAAGAGTTGTCTCTGAAATCCTCTACTAATTTTTTCTAAAATTGAAAAAAAAATATGGGAAATAAGATCGATTAAGAAAATTATAAAGGTCATACGATAGACCAATATATAATGAATATTTTTTTTATTAATCCCCTTAATTTCAAACACAATATTAGTGAACAATGAGGCTTTTATCTCACTTCTCCCACCCTCCCTTCCGTACAACCCATGAGCATAAATAAGGGGGGGGGGGTAGGCATGGCCCTGGAAAGTGGGTGCTATTAATAGTGGTGATAAATTTGGTAGCAAAAACTTTTTTTTGTCAGTTAAACTTTTTATGCAAAGTTAAAGTACGACTCCAGCTTATCACAATTGCATGACTTGTACAGAGTAAACACGCTGTTTAAAATTTCACACAGCGCTGCTTACTACTATGAACCCTAAAGTAGTTATTTAACAGTGTTAAAAAAGCATGGTTAATTCACTGAGAATAAAAAAAGACTTTAGCTTTGAGGATAATCACCTTTTTCTCTTGATCCTGCTCGAAAGCGATAGGCACTACTTTGGGAACGATGTCGTCGATGGTCTCGCAGACGATGTCGATCTGATCTGCCTCGGCATTGTTAGCTCCGTAGAAACCTGGGAGGATCAATGTCGAGGTCAGGAAAGAAGGAAAGATATTTTAAAGGCGGTGCACTGTAAAAACTGTGGTGTTAAAACTGACACCAGTTGGTGTTCATAGAGGACCACACCATGAGGTGTTAAAATTACACACTAGAGATTGAACATAATACCAAAGAGTGTAAATGTGACAACCAAAGGTGTTGTAATAACACCTATACTAGGTGTTAAACCAACACTGTCAATTTAACACCGGTGTAAAATAACTGGTGTGGTCCTCTATGTACACCGGTTAACACCACCGTATTTTCTGTACGTGTGCGAACTTATCAACATTTTGCGTGCATGGTCTCTCATTGACTGTCTGTTACGAATAGCTAGTCTTATAAGACCTACCTTGTGAGATAATTGTCAATAATACAGAGAATGAATTAGCTTATGAACTAATTCAAACTGAGAAACTTGAATCTTTTGGAGAGGAAAGTACTTTTTGCCTTTAAATTAGTGTGGTATGAATGTATTGAGTGGTGAATAATTGTGTTATCAATGAAGAGGGCCTATATATCGCAAGACTAAACTGCTAAGAATGCTGAATTATCTTTAAGGAACATGGCCAGACTTGAGTAGTTGAAGACTGAATGGTTCGTACTGCTGCATGGTTCGTATCTGCTTTAAAACGCCATGACTGACGCGTTTGCACACTGTAAAAACTAAGGTGTCATAATGACATCAGATGTGTTGTGAGAGGACACAGGGGGTCTACACCACCCTGTGTTAAAATAGGTGCTAAACTGGTGACACGTGATTTGCTTCGGCGGCAATTATTGCTCCGGGCTCTATTCCGTCTAAATAGGGTTATGCCAGGTGGCATTAGGGTTTTATGTTAATTTTCGTGTTAGGTGTAGGATTGGTATAGCGTTATATCCAGGGTGAACGTTGGTCATTCTAGTAGTTGGTGGAATCTACAGTGGAGTAATTGTCGCCGGAGCAAATATCATGGTACCTGGTAATACAAATATACAATATAAATGCTTAAATTTTGGTGGAAAGTTTAGGAGATGGAGATATCGGCAATAGGTAAAGATGCCTGAAGCTAGAAAAATGAAACACTAATTCTCCATCAAAAACAAACAAATCAATAAACTTACCGAGTCCCCCTAACCCCCCCCCCCCAAGATAAAAAAAAACCAACAACCAATGTAAATGGCCCTTTTAACCCCTAATCATTCAGTCTGGTTATACACATATCTGTAATTTCGTTAATAATTTATTCTTATTAATATAATAGAACACCAAATTATATTAAAAAACAAAAAACAAAGGACAACCCAACAAAAGTTATGGGCCGGTCTTACAAAGAGTTACGATTGATCCGATCAACCTCTACTATATGGAAATCCATCAGTGTCATTATGTTTTCCTAAGGACAATTTGCACAATGTTCTTTGTATTTAAACAAAGAGAAGCATACTGAAATTTTCTAGAAAACAATGGATGCATGAACATACAACATAATTATCTAGAAAATATTTTGAACAAACATGCATTTTTAGATGTTGGCGTTGCTGGTTTTCCATAGTTGTGGTTGATTGGTACAATCGCAATTACTCTACGTACCGAACTCTCTTCCAAGATGTCGCATGATGGCTCGACCTTGCGGCATTGACTTTCCGTTGATGAGCAGAACGGGAATTTGACCAAGTGGGAATACTGTTCAGAATTAAAGAAATAGTTAACCCCTACATGCGATAGTAGTATTATATATGAAAATGGTGATACTTATGATATTCCGGGATATGATTTAAATACAATATCAATACAAAATATGGTTTTACATTTAAAGTACACCTCTATCTTTTTACCACTTTCTCACCCGCTCTCTCTCCGCTTCCCGTCGATCCTCTAGATCTTCCTATCCCTTTTTAATCCTCGGAAGGCCGGCCCGGGGGCCTTTCGTTTGCAAATATGACAGGGGCCGCGGAACGGTTTTCAAAGTGGGGAGGGGGGGGGGGGGGGCTGACCATGCAAAAAATCACAATCATATGGTCATTTTTACGTTTTTGTACACGGTTTTGGAAAAAAGTGGGGGGGGGGGGGGGGGGCTGAAGCCCCCCAGCCCCCCCCCCCCGCTTCCGCGGCCCCTGTATGACACTTCAATTTGGTTGGGTTTGGTAGCTTTAGTACCGACTCTCCCTCCTCCTGCACGACAAAAAAAAAATCCGATAACCCCCACCCCGTTTCTGGTTTATTTCTATTCAAAATTGAATAATTGGATGCTATATAATTACTTAATGTACCGAATACTCTCAATTTGTCAAGTGCGCATAGACATTCTAGTAGAGCGGATTAGCTCCAAAAATCACAACAATTGTGCAAATTTTGACTAAAGCATAAAACTTTCACAAGTATTAGTATATGCCATAAGATTTATTTTAAAGATGGGAGGTAAATTTACAAATGCCATTTTCGGCCGTTGCCATGGCAACGGATTAATTTCTCCAAAACAACATACATTCCCATATAAATAGTAAATAAACATGATATAGATGACCAAAATGATAATTTTCAGGCTCCCGATTGAAAACATATGAAATTTAGAAATATTCAAGATCATCAAGATAGTTCCAATTGGTCCGTTGCCATGGCAACGGCTTGTTTTTCCCCAGAAAAAGAAAAATTTTGATTAAAAAAAACGTTGTAATATGATATATCTTTAATTTCCCCTAATTTTACAGTGCTTAACAAAGATATTTTGGTTGCTAAATGTGTAAATTACATCTCAAGCCATTGCCATGGCAACTAAATAACATCTAATTTACAAAAATAACATGTTTGTCAAGACAATGGATAGGTGGAAAATACAATTGGAATTGACTTAATCTGTATGCTTAAGTTTTGACCCCCTCATTTGAACAAAAAATACAAAATTGTTCTGCAGGAGTTCTTTATAAAGATAAAATATTATGTTGCTTTGGAAATGCTTGAATTAAATTTAAAAAGGAAAAATTTTACAAAGGGCCCGTTGCCATGGCAACAGCTTATTTCCCTCTAGAAAGGTAAAAATATTGATAAAAATGTAGAATACATGTACGGTATGATCATCATTCCATTTTCCCTAATTTAAAGGTACTAATCGAGATATGTTTGTGATTAGATTTATAAATATAACATCTTAAGCCATTGCCATGGCAACCAAATAACATCAAATTTTTTTTTAAAGTGGATGGAAGGTTAAAAACAGGTGAAAGATACAATGAATATTAACTTAATGTGCATTCGTAAGGTCTGACCTACTCAACTAATTTAGGGGAAAATAATACAGTCAGTGTTCTGCATGAACTAATTAAAATGATAAACATTGATGTTGCCTTGGTAATACTTGAATTCAACGATAAATATCAATGTTCCAAATGGCCTGTTGCCATAGCAACGGATCATTTACCCAAGAACAGTAGCAGTTTTGATTTTTAAAAAGGACTGTATAATCTAATTTTTCTCTCATTTCCCTTAACTTTAGGGTAAGAATAGATATGTTTGCTGTTAACATGCAAATAACATATAAATCCATTGTCATGGCAACCAAATAACATCTAATTTGAAAAAAATATAACATGGTTGACATGATAATGGACAGGTGGAAAATGCAATTTATAACAATTAACTCAAGGTTTGACCCAGTCTTTTAATTTTGAACAAAGATTACAGTGTTTCGCATTAGTTCATTAGAATGATGAAATTTGAGGTTACCTTGGTAATGCTTGAAGTTAATGATAAATATCAATGTTGCAAATGGGCCGTTGCCATGGCAACGACTCTTTTTTCCCAAGAAAAGCACCAAATTGATGTACTATGTCCATATTTTAGTAACATTATAACCCCCATTTTTCAAGCCATCTTTGAATTTTTTGACACAATAATGACACCTGACTGTCCTTTCAACTTGACCAAATGTACAGTATTACTTGACCCTTTAAATACTAGTGTAGACACCAAAATCATATCCCAAATGTATATTATTAATGAACTATATTATGTCCATATTGAAGTACTAACAGTCAATTTAGACCCCATTTTGGAGGCCATTTTGGATTTTTTTAACATACCAGTCCACTGACTGTCCTCGTAACTTGTTCTAATGCATTAAACCATGGTTTTATGATTATGGTTTAGACATCAAAATCATATTCCCCGGACAGATATTGAACAAACTATGTCCTAATTTATTATTTGACTCTTGAAAATATGGTTTATAGACACCAGAATCACATCTCACAGGCGGATATAGAATGAGCTCTGCCAATTTTTAAGTAAAAACAGTCAATTTTAGACCCCATTTTGTAAGCCATCTTGCGTTTTTTAACATACCAAACCACCTACTGTCCTTGTAACTTGTCCTAATGCATTACTTGACCCTTTAAAATATGGTTTAGACACCAAAATCATATTCCCCAGACAGATATTGAACGAACTATGTTTATTTGTAAGCAACATTAGACATTGTTTTATATCTTTTTTGGAAGCCATCTTGGAATTTTGGACATACAAGACCACCGACTGTCCGTGTAGCTTGTCCTAATGTATTATTCGCCTTTGAAATCATAGTTTAGACACCAAAATCATATCTCACAGGTGAATATAAAATGAGCTATTCCACTTTTAAGTATCAGCAGCCATTTTATAATTATTTTTGGAAGCCATATTGGATTTTCGGACATACTTGACTGTCGTTGTAACTTGTCCTAATATTATTAGACTCTTGAAACCAATGATTTAAAGTCAAAATCACTTCCCCTAGGCCAATATGAAATGAGCTACGTCCGCTTTAGGTATCAGCAACCATTTTAGATTCAATTTTTTGAAGCCATCTTATGTTTTTGGACATTCCAGACCACTGGCTGTCCCTGTAACTTGGCCCTATGTACTATTGATCCTTAATAACCAGTGAATAAAAAACAAATTAAAGCCATTTTATCAAGTAATGGATGAGTTGTGGATTTTTAGCCTACGGCAGCCAGTGAGGGCACCATCTTGGATTTTCCTGTTACCCTGGAGTACTTAATTTTTCTTTTCAACCTTTCAACCAGTAAGGGTATTTTTAAAAATTTAAATATTTTAATAAGTCTATTCATCATGTAAAAATAGCAGTGAATAGATTATACTTCATGTTGATTAGATTCATAATTATGTTAATTTAAAAATTATCACAGTATTTCAAAATCTTCTTCGTCAAAATCTGTAGTGTAATTTTGAGGGGTCCAGATATGATGTATTGAGTAAAATTTATTTTTAAAAGTTGTCAGCTAGCCCAGCGAAAGAGTAAAACTTTCGAAATTTTTCTTTTTTTTTACAAAAATAAAATTTTGTAAAAGATTTTGGGTATAGTATTCGTAAAATAATCATATTTTATCCATCTCTCTTTCACTTTCTCTTTATTTTTTTCTTGCTAATGATTTTTTTGGGGGGAGTAGGGTTGCAGAATTTCCGGGAATTTTCTTGATGGAATCTTTTCATGGGAATAAACGGGCATTTGGTGGGAATTTTTAGAATTTTCGGCAATTTTCAAGAAATGATGGGAATTTCAAAAAGTAACAATTTTCTGATATACAGTATGCAGAAATTAAAATGCGTACTAGCAGATGATACTTGATAATTCTTTGCCATCAAATTTCGAGCCAAGTATTATGCTAAAACAGTCAGACAAAGCAAAATTATAATGATTTCCATGTAAAAGTTGATTTACTGTATTTACATTGATTAGGACCTCAAGACCATGTCAAGTCCTCAGATAAACTTTTGATTTTGATTTATCAACGCCTATAATCCCCTTATATATTGATATGATGAACGGCCTTAAAGCACAAATCACACCAAGACGCTTTCTTCAAAATAGCAGCCTGCGAATACTTTGAACGAAATTGACCAGCCTCGAAATTAGAGTTTCAGGAATTTATTTGAGCCCAAAAAAGGTCTGATATGATTTTTGTAGGTCTTATTTCGATGCCATGTATAATGAAATAAGATGGTGCTTATCATTTAGCATATATATGTTTAGCACCCTCAAATAAGGGAAAAGGAAATAAAATAAACATATTATTTTTATCAAAATTTGTACTTTTAAGGGACCATTGGCAACATTGATATTTATCATTATGTTCAAGCATTACCAAATCAACATATCGTAAGAAATCATGCATAACACTTAATGTGATTTTAAAATTAAAAGAGTAGGTCAAACCTTACGCATATTAAGTTAATTTTATTGTATTTTCCACCTGTCCATTATCTTGTCAGCCATGTTATTTTTGGTAAATTAAATGTTATTTTATTGCCATGGTAATGCCTTAAGATGTTATTTATACATTAAACAACAGAGATGTACGTGTATGTTTGGAACCCTAAACTTAGTAGAATTGAATGAAAAATAAGATTCTACAAGGTATTTTTTATCAAAGATGGTATTTTAGGGGGAATAAAATGATGCGTTGCCATGGGAACAGAACACACATTTGTAAACATTGATATCAATAAATTCAAGCATTACCAAGGCAACATCAGTTTTTATCATGCTAATGAACTCATGCGGAACACTTACTGTATTTTTTGTTCAAAACTTAATAACTGGTCAAAGTCAAACCTTATGTAGATTAAGTAAATCTTTACTTTACATTCCACCTGTCCATTATCATTACAACTGTGTTAGTTTGTTTTAAAAATTCTATCTTAATTGGTTGCCATGGCAATGGCTGAAGATGTCATTTATTTATTAACAGCAAGCATATATATGCTTAGCTCCCTAAAATTGGGGCAAATGAAATAAAAATCAGATTTTTTTTTTTTTTTTTTATCAAAGATGATACTTTTCTGGGGGGAATGAGCTGTTGCCATGACAACGGGACATTTGAAACACTAATATTTATCATTAAATTCAAGTATTACCAAGGCAACATACATGTGATTTTATTATTCTGATGAACTCATACAGAACTCTTACTGAAATTTTTGTTCAAAATTAAATGACCGGCCAAACCTTTCGCATATTGAGTTATTTGTATGTATTTCCACCTGTCCAAAATCTTGTCATCCAAATCATTATTATTTAGTATTAGATATTATCTGGTTGCCATGGCAATAGCTTCAGATGTTATTTATACATTTTGCATCAAACATATCGATGTTTAGCACACAAAGATTAGGGGAAATGCAAGAAAAATCAGATTCTGCAGTCCCTTTTTTAATTAAAACTGGTACTAAATGATATGTTGCTATGGCAACAGGCCATTTTGAAATTGATATTTATTGTTGAATGCAAGTATTACCAAGGCAACATCAATGTTTATCATTCTAATTTAGTTCATGCAGAACACTGACTGTATTATTTTCCCCTAAATTAATTGAGTAGGTCAAACGTTACGCATATGTACATGTTAATTTTTATTGTATTGTTCACCTGTTCATAAGGTTATCATCTATGTTTTTTTTTTAAATTAGATGTTATCTGGTTGCCATGGCAATGGCTTAAGATGTTATATTTATAAATTTAGTCACAAACATATCTCGATTAGTACCTTGAAATTAGGGGAAATGGAATGATGATCATACTGTACATGTATTTTACATTTTTATCAATATTTTTACTTTTCTAGACGGAAATAAGATGTTGCCATGGCAACGGGTCCTTTGCAAAATTGTTTCTTTTTTAATTTAATTCAAGCTTTACCAAGGCAACATTAATTTTTATCTTTATAAAGAACTCCTGCAGAACACTTTCTGTATTTTTTGTTCTAATGAGGGGGTCAAATCTTAAGCATACAGATTAAGTTAATTCCACTTGTATTTTTCACCTGTCCATTGTCTTGTCAAACATGTTATTTTTGTAAATTAGATGTTATTTGGTTGCCATGGCAATGGCTTGAGATGTAATTTACACATTTAGCAACCAAATATCTTCGATAAGCACTGTAAAGTTAGGGGAAATTAAAGATAAATCATATTCTACAACGTTTTTTTAATCAAAATTTTTACTTTTCTGGGGAAAAACAAGCCGTTGCCATGGCAACGGACCAATTGGAACTTTCTTGATGATCTTGAATATTTTTAAAGTTCATATGTATTCAATTAGGAGCCTGAAAATTATCATTTTGGTCATCTATATCATGTTTATTTACCATTTACATGGGAATGCATGTTATTTTGGAGAAATTAATCCGTTGCTATGGCAACGGTCGAAAATGGCATTTATAAATTTACCTCCCATCTTTAAAATAAATCTTACGGCATATACTAATACTTGTGAAAGTTTTATGCTTTAGTCATAATTTGCACAATTGTTCGGCTAATCCGCTCTACTATTCGCAGGCTATAATGAATTAAAATTAAGATCATATTAATCTGTTAATGAACCATAAAAGGATCGATACGAACGTGTCTTATCATTCTTGATTTGTTGCCACTCTCCTTCCTTGAACCTGTAATCCTCGAACTCGACTCCCTTGAGCGCGAAGAGCATCCTGATGGATTCTGCCCGCCCCTTGGTGTTGGCGTACATCAGCTTATACTTCGGAGTGGTCGACATGGTGGTTGATCTCCTCGACGAGCTCGATGTCGATTTACCACGATGGGGTGTGTATCAGGGAATGACAAAGAGGACCACAATGATCCACCTATATAATCTGACGTTGAGCGAGCGACTATGAATATACTCGTCGTCATACATGAACACACGTTTCACTACCTTGGTCATATCATGAACAAACAATAGCACGCAAGAAAAATTTGCATTTCCATATTTTCCCCATTCTTCTTTATTGATTCAGTCCGGGCCCTTGTTCCGTTCGTTTAATCAAAGAAGTTTACTTTGGATCGACTGTCTGGTTGGTAGTCTCTCGATTAAGACCTGAATGAAAATGCATCTGTGGTGGCTGTTTTAAAAAAAATATTCACTATGAGTTTTTCAAACCCTAAATTTCTGGTGTGGTGCCATGATCTTCTTAACTATACCGGTAATTTTTTCTTAGATTGTTTTAGGAAACAGTTGAATTGCGTATATTTACTTTGTCCATATTATTTTGTTTGGATGCCGGAATAGACGTAACAGGAGTGCCCTCAACTGTATTATGATTATAAAACTGGGTTCCAAAAGAAATTGATCAAACTTTACAAGGGTACTGCACAAAATCCACTTTGTCAAAATGAACGATATTTTTTACACAGGCTAGCTTGAATAATCTTTACTAAGCACACGTCAATAATTAAGAGATTGGTTCAATCACAGAGAGGCTATAGCCCCCCAGGCATCAAATGGTTTCAGAATCCAAAGTCACAAAATGCCCGAAGAAAGATTTTTAGTGTCGGAAAGTGGAATTTTCATTTAGGTTGCTTGAGAAGAATGTGCCTAATTTGCATATTATTTTTGTACAGGTGTTTGGAATTCTCTTGATCGGCCGGATCACTAGATAGGGTTAGGATGATCGATGTATGTACACTCGAAAAATATAATTCTAGTTATTTTCTAATCCTTGTTATGTATTTTAAAGGATTTTAAGGATTTGTTTTCTCGTATTATTGAGTGAAAACAATATATATACTTAATTCTTTTCATATTGGCCGTTTCAAAGTTTAACAAATCCTTAGCGGAATGATATTTTTTGGGGTGGTTCCGTGACTCCACTGCTTGTTGGCATTTTACGTTAGGTAGATTATTGCACGTCCTGGTTCTGGTGCAGGTCGGACTGCAATCGAAGCAGGCCTGGGAAAGGGCTGATCTGGTCCGACTCATTTGATCCTCATCGAGATTTTGATAATGTAGAAGCTGGTACTCCTTTGTGGTATCCAGGGTGATGTAGGTGGTGTGTAACCACCAGTAGCCTCTGACTTTGGGGTTGTTGTTTTGTTACTCCTTTCATTTTGTTGGTTTTGGCAAACCTCAATAAAGTCGAAGAAGCTCAGATCTGGTGTCCCGTAGCATCTGTAAAGTTTGCTCCGTTACGGTCTTAATTGGCTAACTCAACCCACCCCCGACGAGGATGGGATCATCAGATTATGGCTGTGTTCCGATGTCAGCGATCAACCCCAAAGTCAGCGATTGAGGTCTATCGTCCAGAGGTCAGCGACCAACTAGGATGATGGCAGTGAAGTTCTACACATCCAAGAGACTTTAACGTTCTTACTTCGGAGAGGGAATGGTCAACACATGAACATTTGGTAATGAGTTTAAGGTGGTTTAGGTAATCTTAGATAACTATGAGTAGAGTTAATTTTTGATTGTTCATTGATTTACACCACTTTATACATGTGCATAGACCTTCTCTCCCCTTTGTAGAATTATATAGCCCTTGTAACGATGTCACAGTCTGTAGAGGAAATGGTGTCAGTCCTTACCCGGGCACTGCAAGGCTTGAATATTCAACGTGCTCCCCCACCAGTGAAATTGTCTAAATTTAAGGGTCCACCTAAAGTCGCTGGAGACTTATCTCTGGAAGAGTGGCTTGAAGAGTTTTCCAGTTATACTACTCACTATCAGTTGTCTGGAGAGGCAAAAGCACAGTCGCTTGTAGATCATTTGGCTGGAGTTGCCAAAGAAGAGGTTCTATGCCGAGATGAGGATGTGCGAAAGGATAGTGATCAAATTATCAACGTTTTACAGTCACTCTTTGCAGCGTCAGAGTCGGTACCTTCACTAAGTCAATCCTTCTACAATAGACGACAACAAGAGGGCGAGAGTTTGGCCGACTACAGCCGGGCCTTGATGAGGTTGTACGATCGCATGGAGAAAGCTGCTTCCAGTACAGAAGATAAGAATGTTTTGAAGAGGCTCAAAGATAGCTCGCTGAAAGAACGTTTCGTTTGTGGAGCTAAAGAGAAGTGGGTACAACGAGAGTTAAGACGAATTGAAATGTCTTCAAAGAGTAAGAACTTTCTTGAGATGAGATCTGAAGTGCTTGAATTTTTCTCTGGTCAAGAACCAAGAAGTTCACCACGAGTTCATGAAGTGTACGCTGAGCGTGCTGACATGTGTTCTAGTTTTCCCAAGCAAGAGAAAGAACAGGAACAGTCGGATGTCAAAGCTGAATTGGCAGACCCAGAAGGAAAAACCAGTTCCACCGGACCAGTTAGACCAGTAGAATTTTAACTGGTAACTCTGGAAATTGGAACATCGGTTTACTGGTCTAACTGGTCATACTGGTCCAGTTAAAATTTTACTGGTCCAGTTAAAAGTTAAACTGGTCTTGAATTGCTGGAATTTTATACTGGTCTTGTTTCTGGTGGTTGTTACTGGTCTCACTGGTCTTCATACTGGTATCCAATTCAAGCTGGTCTTTACTAGTATTTTTTACTGGTCCTCCAACTTGTCGAACTGGTCCTCGTACTGGTCCCCGGTACTGGTCTTACTGGATCAATTAATTACATGCATTTGGTTTGTTATATACCATGGTCAGTGAAATGTGATGGAAAAGATGGTTAGTAAATTAATCTTTCTGCTGTTATTTTAAATGTGATATATGAAATTACAAATTTTCATTGTGAATTAGTTCACACACTTATTTGGAAAGTTTTCAAACAACAATGAGTGCCATTGCAAGGATATTCCATTCTAAATCTTGATTTTTCTTTTTAAAATAGGGAATATGCAAATGCGGTAAACCACGTGATCAGCATCATCAGAATTACTGGTATTACTGGTCTTGACCAGTTCAATTTCAAACAATGAATTACTTTAGACCAGTTGACTATATTAGAGGAATATATCTTGCTTTGCTCTTAATCATAATTAAAGGAAATAATTATTTTAATGATAATGTTAATACTTGATAATTATGATATTAATAATAATAATTACAATATCAATAACAATGATAACAGTTATAAGAATGATAACAACAATGATCATAATCATAATGATAATAATTATTATAATTATAAGAAGAATGATGATAACAATGATAACGATAATAACTTTCTCTGAATTACAAGATTCATTTTCAATAATTCGTCAAATGATCTGACTTGAAATAAAGTCATTATTTATTGGACCAGTAACACCAGTTTGATGAAAAACAATTTAACTGGTATTACTACTTTGCTTCAACTGGAATGCACTTGTTGGAACTGGTCTCCAGTTGATTTTTACTGGTCCAGTTAAAAATCAACTGGTCCAGTAACCATATACTGGAAACCAGTAAAAATCTACTGGAAACCATTTATTGGACCAGAAACACCAAAAACAATTTAACTGGTATTACTAATTGCTTCAACTGGAATGCAATTGTTGGAACTGGTCTCCAGTTGATTTTTACTGGTCCAGTTAAAAATCAACTGGCCCAGTAAAAATATACTGGAAACCAGTAAAATTCTACTGGAAACCAATAGAAAAAATTTACTGGTCTTACTGGTTTTTCCTTCTGGGGATCTAAGAAGAGAAGTAGCTCAGATTGCCAAGAGTGTTCAGGCTCTTACTCAGTATACTCAAACTCCTAAGAAGATCAAGAAGAAACTCAAGTGTTACAACTGTCTTAGAGAAGGACACACAAAGAAAGACTGTACAGAAGAAGTGGTCTGTTTTAACTTAAAAGACTGGTCACATGGGTAGAGAGTGTCCGAAGAAGAGTACAGTTAGCAATCATCCTACGTCTGAAACTAGTGCCAGTCCTACATCGCATTATGTATCAACTGCCAATTTAGGGACTGTGGGACCAGCAGAGTTTAAAGAGAAAGCTAAATCAAACCTTGTTGAGAGATTTGTTGCTAAAAGTCCATGCTGTAACATTCTCATTGGAGGAGTAGAGATTGGCTGTGTAGTTGATACAGGAGCCGAAGCATCTATCATACCTTTGTCCTTGTATGAGAGCAAGCTGAAGTGTCGTATTGGAGAGCTTCAGAAGAGCGAAGGAATCTTTCTGCACGTGATTGGAGTTGGAGGGGTAGAGTTGCCTATTGTTGGTTATGTTGGGTTACCAATCAAGGTAAAAGGAGAAGAATTGATGGGTAATTTTCTGGTAGTGTCAGATCGAGCACCTACTGTGGAACATATGAGGTACCCAATCCTTCTTGGCTCCAACATATTGCAACACATAGCAGAATACAAGCCACTGTATGATAAGTTGAAGAAAGAATCCCGTAACCAAGAGCAAGAAACTGATGTTCACATTGGTTCTGTTCGAATTTATACCGTAATTGAAGACACCCTACCTCCAGGCGTAGAGATAAAAGGCCTAGACCCAGTTGAAGAGGCAGCTGTAGCTAGCTTACTGCATAAGCACAAGAATGTATTCTCTAAGGGATCATATGATGTAGGTGTATGTGACCTCATTCCACATGAGATCCGATTGACTGAAGGTCCAGATATTAGGTTACCATACAGGAGAATTCACCCTTTGCAAGTAAAAGAAGTGAAAGAGATGCTACAAGAGATGGTAGACCAGAAGATTATACGTCCTTCAAAGAGTAGCTTTGCCAGCCCTATCGTATTGGTTAGAAAGAAGGATGGTAGTTTGAGGCTATGCATAGATTATCGCAAGTTAAATGATCGTACAGTGAAAGATTCATTCCCTCTACCAAGAATTGAAGAGACTTTGGAAGCAATGTCTGGGTCGAAGTATTTCTCAACTTTGGATTTAGCACATGGTTACTTCCAAGTCGTGATGGATAAGGACTCAATTGATAAGACCGCCTTTCGATTCCCATGGGGTCTGTATGAGTTTATGAAGATGCCCCAAGGTCTTACCAATAGCCCATCTACATTCCAACGAGTGATGGAGTGCATATTAGGAGATTTGAATTTGTCTCAGATACTACTCTATTTGGATGACATCTTGATATTCTCAGAGACATTTGAAGAGCACCTACGTCGTCTAGATACAGCTCTTTCAAGGTTGCATGAACATGGACTCAAGGTCAAGGGAAAGAAATGTGATCTGTTTCAGAGAGAAGTTCGATACCTGGGTCACATTGTATCTAATGATGGTATAGCTGTAGACCAAGATAAAGTAGAGAGAGTGGCGACATGGCCTGTTCCCAAGAATGCTAAGGAGTTGAGGTCATTCTTAGGATTGGCATCTTACTATAGACGCTTCATCCCTAACTTCTCAAAGATAGCAGCCCCCTTACATGCACTCACAGGTTCAAGCCAGAAAGGGAAGAAGAGGGAACAAGCTACGTTCAAGTGGGACGATGAGGAGGAAACGGCCTTCCAAGAACTGAAGAGAACACTAACCACAGCGCCAGTTCTAGCTCACCCTAGATTTGACAGGAATTTCATCATTGAGGTTGATGCAAGTACTAGAGGTCTTGGAGCTTGCCTTCTTCAAGAGAATGACGGGAAAGTTCATCCAGTAGCCTATGCAAGCAGAGGACTTAGAGGATCGGAAAAGAAGTATCCTGATCTGTCCAGTTTCAAGTTAGAGTTGCTTGCGCTCAAGTGGGCAGTAACGGATAAGTTTGGTCCCTACATTCAAGGCTCGCACACAGTGATCTGGACTGATCACAACCCACTTGCCCATTTGAAAACTGCAAAATTAAATGCGACTGAAATGCGATGGGTTGCCCAGCTGGTAATGTATGATATAGAGGTGAAATACAAGCCAGGGAGAACCAATCAATGCGCAGATGCACTAAGTAGATGCCCAGCGAATGTTTCGACTGAAGAGCTGAAGGCTGGACTTCAAGAGGTTGCTTCTTGCTTAGTGGTGAGAGCAGATGTCGAAGTAAATGCCCCAAAGACTCCAGCTCTTAGTGACTTGTTAACCACAACCAACCCAATGTCGACTGTCCTACCATCATATTCTCATGAAGATCTAAGTACCATGCAGAAGAGTGATGAGGTACTGAAGGAGGTGTGGAACATGTGGAGTTCCAATTGGAAGCCAGGTCAAGAATATGATAAGAATCTTCCAGGTTTGAGTGGCTTTGTCAAGGAATGGTCGAAGTTGACTGAACATAACGGAGCTCTGTATCGAGTAGTAGATGACTCTATTGTAGACAAGTTTAGACAACTGCTAGTGCTTTAATGTCTGCAATCTATGTTGTTAGAAGCAACACATGACAAGTGGGCACATCAAGGTATCCATAGAACTGTAGAGCTTCTCCGCAAGAGATGTTTTTGGCCAGGCTTACACAATGATGTGAAGAAGTATGTCAAGAAGTGCTGGAGATGTGCAACTTCAAAAGCCCCTACCCCAAGTGTTCGCCCGCCTCTGAGACATCTTCTTGCTTTCCGTCCCCAAGAAATCCTATCGATTGACTTCCTGAAGTTAGACAAAGGCAGAGATGGATTCGAAGACGTACTAGTTATGACCGATGTCTTTAGTAAATTTGCCCAAGCTGTCCCATGTAAAAATCAGACAGCGGAGACTGTCGCAAGCACACTACGAAATCACTGGTTCGCGCATTATGGAATTCCTACCCGAATCCATTCAGACCAAGGACGTTCGTTCGAGAGTTTGTTGATACAGGAATTATGCAAATTGTATGGCATAAAGAAATCACATACTACACCATACCATCCTTCCGGAAACGGACAGTGTGAGCGCTTCAATATGACGTTGTGTGCCTTGTTGCGTTCGGTCGACCCGAAGGAAAGGAGGCGATGGCCTGAGTTAATCCAACATCTCATTTCAGTCTCCTTACTTCACACAAACAAAAGAAAACAAAATTGTTTGTTATATTTGTAATCAATTTGTTTAATAATTGTTTTACTCTTGGGAGAGTGCGGTCACCGACACCTCAAAACAAGGAGAGTGCGGTCACCGACACCTCAAAACAAATAACACTTTCGTCCTCAAATTAACAACACCTCGAAAACATAATGCAACAACTGGCATCTAACTCAGCTTGCATGCTGATTTGAATTACTAAGACTATACTAGTAATCGTCATGATTACACATTCTAAAGAATATTGCTCTCGTATATAACATGTATAATGGTTGCATATTCATGAAACATCAATATTATTTTGACATCTTAGTGGTCGTATGTCAGTTACACTGAACTGAACGATGGATTTTCTTAATAATTAGAATTATGAAATGATAATCAAAATATTGAATTATCGAATCTTAGAAATTGAGTTATCATTCAACTTGATAACTGTAAGATTTTGCTTGCGTACTGCAAGCAAAACCATGGACCTTGAGATAGGCGAAAACAGAGCTAAACCAAATAAGGAAAATTCTCTGAAATTCCTATCCGACCCCATTAAGGCGATCGAGCAAACAAAGAAAATAGCTCCAAGGTCATCCTACGTTTTTACTAATCCTTTCCGATTTTTGTACAGAAATAAATTGTTTGACCCCCTAAAATATGGTTTTATAAATCTCTGCGATAAAAGAATTCTTGGGGGAAAAAAATATGCTACTGCCCTGTATGGTGTGATGACCGCGAATGAAAGCTAACCCGAAATCTCCCTTCCACCTAACATAGCAACAACAGCATGTTGCGTAATCACATGCAATTCAACATTCCCCCTCAAATGAGATAACAATTCTCTTTCTATACAATGCTAAGAGAATTTTACAATCTCATTTCAGTCTCCTTACTTCACACAAACAAAAGCAAACAAAATTGTTTGTTATATTTGTAATCAATTTGTTTAATAATTGTTTTACTCTTGGGAGAGTGCGGTCACCGACACCTCAAAACAAATAATGCGAGGTAAAAGATCGAATGGAATCAAGAGGAGTAATTATACTAACTAGTATTAACTATAGTATTAACATATTTGTACGCCAATGTTGTACATTTGAACTTCCAAACTATTAAAAGTACAACCGTGAAAGTATTTGCTCTTTGTCTTTACGCGTGAAAAACCAGAGTAAGACAAATGTGACGAAAAATCTATTACCATTTTCAGCACAGTGAAAATTAAAACAAACTTATCCCATACAAACAAAATCAGCACGAAAGAGCTGGACCTTTTGACATATGATTAAAACGTTATAATTCAGAGCTTCATTGCTCTTGCAACGGATATTTTGCTGGAAATTGAATCTTTTCAGTATATGTCCTTTGCCGTGCAAAACATCTCTCATTAACGAAGCTTGAAGCGGCTTCCGTTGCTCGGCCAGCTCGTAAACTGTGCGTTCCGAGAGTGGAAGGATATAGAAGACGAAGATCAGACACAGATGTGTCCTGACCTCCTTTATCTGCTACCAGCTGAGCTAAGTCTGAAGACGTAGCTGGTTCTTTTGGTGATTTTGATTTAGCTAGGCTTCAACGAGATTGATCAACGACCGATTTGATGATAGAGCTATCAGTAGGAGGTGGTGGGATATCGGCCAGAGTGTGTGCCTATCGTATACTATGGCGGTGTCGATCGGAGAAATGCTTGCTGCAGATTTCGCCAAGTGTTGAACGTATAAGACTAGATGTACTGGCCTCACGGGAAATGCCTGTAGATCGTGTTGGTTTGTGAATAACTTCTAACGCTTCCAGCCACCCAAGTACTTGCCCATAGTAGCAGGTGCCTTGGACTTCAAAACGGAATCTTGTGGAGAGGACGTTAACTCAAGAAGATACATGTTGGTTGTAATCTTTGTGTCTGAAGAACTGATTCGGCCCATGTTCCAGAGATAAGAACTTTATTCTGAAAAAGAAATGGCAGTAAATAAAGTTGCAAATCGGGACAATTTTCTGACAAGACTAAATTGCGGACGTGTGTACGGCTACAGGGGCGGATCCAGCTTTTTATAAAGGGGGGGTTGGGGTGGTATGCGAGGGAGCGTAGCGACCGAGTCCAAGCGAGCGGAGCGAGCGAGGGGGGAGGGTGTGGGAGGGGGGTGTCCCCCCTCCCACAGTAGGGGAAATTTTTGAAAATCTGTGTGTGAAAATGGCGTTTTCTTAATAATAATAATAATAAATGAAATAAATACATAGAAATAGAATAAAATAAAATTACAAGTTTAAAAAAAAAGATAAGATTTAAAAAAATGGTCCCCGGATTTTTTTTTTTTGGGGGGGGGGTTGCAACCCCCCCAACCCCCCCTCTAGATCCGCTTCTGGGCTATCATTGCCTTCTTTGATACCAAAAACAAAGGATTACACAGCTTAAGATAATACTTAAGAGTTGAAAATATTTGCAATATGTATCGCTGTCGATTTATCGATCAAGATGTGGAAGACAGTTGCTCGAACTATAAATGATATAGTTTCGCCGAATTGGCTAAACCTGAAATTATTATTGTTTAATTTATCAAACAAATGTCAAAGATAATGTCGTAGGTCATATAATAAAAACACGGAATATCGACATCCAATCTTTGACTCTAAACATCAGCATATAATATATCGCAATTGTAATCCAAATTATATAACTCAGTTCGTCAACAATACAACTACATAAGACTTCATGACGTCAATCTTTGTATAAGCATGTGCCGCTCATGGGCTAAAATCCATAACTGTCTTTGTATAAGATCCATTACTATTTTGTATAAGCATTTGCCGCTCATGGGCTAAAATCCATAACTGTCTTTGTATAAGATCCATTACTATTTTGTATAATCATGTGCCGCTCATGGGCTAAAATCCTTAACTGTGTTTGTATAAGATCCATTACTATTTTGTATAAGCATGTGCCGCTCATGGGCTAAATTCCATAACTGTCTTTGTATAAGATCCATTACTATTTTGTATAAGCATGTGCCGCTCATGGGCTAAAATCCATAACTGTCTTTGTATAAGATCCATTATTAAGTATGTGCCGCTCATGGGCTAAAATCCATAATTTTCTTTGTATAAGATCCATTACTATATTGTATAAGCATGTGCCGCTCATGGGCTAATCATGTGCCGCTCATGGGCTAATAATGTGCCGCTCATGGGCTAAGATCTATAACCGTCTCTCATGGACACGGTATACTTCGAGTGCAAAATATTTGTAATTCTGAAAATTAAATCAATCATATACCATACAAAATGATAGAGTATTTAATTTTGTCTGTCATTGATCCGAAATTTACAAATAGTTATAACGTATCATGCAATCGTAAAAGTTTTTTGTGTCTGAACCTTCAGAAATCAATTCAAATTCATTCAAATTATCATATTGTCACTCGTGGACAAGAGGAGTGGACTCATGCCGTTGGAAAGTTATATCTCAAAACGATTAATTTGAAAAGTAGTGGACCGTTAAACAAACGTTTGTCTGATTTAGTATGCGTAAATCTTAAATGGTAGTCAGCACGATGTGTACTAATAAAAAAAAAAAAATCCGAAAATGACCGAAGTCTGGCGAAGGAACTGGCCAAAAGGCAGTCTAGGGCCATTGAGGCACTATGACGGTACCGATTGTAATCCGATAAAGGTTTTTGTGTCTGAGCCTTCAGAAATTAATTCAAATTAATTCAAATTACCATATTGTCACTCGTGGACAGGAGGACCATTGGAAGTCATGTCTCAAAACGAATAATTTGAAAAGTAGTGGACCGTTAAACAAACGCTTGCCTGATTTGTACCCAATAACCTGCCCTCTGCGAAGTATGCGTAAATCTTGAATGGTAGGCAGCCCGATGTGTGCTAACAAAAATTTCCGAAAATGACCTGGCGAAAGGACTGGCCAAAAGGTAGTCAAGGGCCATTGAGGCACTATGACAGTACCGATTGTAATCGTAAAGTTTTTTGTGTCTGAACCTTCAGAAATAATTCAATTTAATTCAAATTACATATTGTCATGATTGTCGCTTGTGGACAAGAGTGGACTCATGCCATTAGAAAGTCATATCTCAAAACGATTAATTCGAATAGTGGGCCGTTAAACAAACGCTTGTCTGGTAGTATGCATACTAGTAAATCTTAGATGGTAGGCAGCACGATGTGTGCTAACAATTTTATTTATTTATTTATTATTATTATTTTCTTTTTTTAAATGACCGATGTCTGGCGAAAGGACTGGCCATTGAGGCACTATGACAGTACCGATTGCTTTATACTTCATCATGTGTTTTTCGGCATTCAATACTATATACAGACACCGGTGGGCATACCCAATTGTTCTTCCCGGTCCAGTCTTGCGTGAAACAATCGGCAGGTTCGCAACTGGAATTCCAGTACTTCAATTGAAACGTGGTAATTGTGAATTGTAATGTGATGCAAACCTATCTTCCGAGTGTGGACCGAAAGATCTATCGATCATTACGAATACTTTACGATGTAAAGACCAATCATCTGGATCAATGATTCTACTTCATTCATCTGCCCGCTGGTTTGAATCGCGCGGAAGCCATTCTGGCTCGAAAGTAACATTGAATTCCAGACATGTGTTGTATAATTGAATACTCAAAATTAATATGCAAAAAAGAATTAGTGCTAGCACTGAAATTATTCTGTACGCATTTTGGCTGTCGGAATACCTTTTCAACTTATGACCAGATAGTTTTGGTCCCAAGGATCTTAGAACATAAAGAATAGCACGAAGTTCACGGTTTGTTGAACTTAATTTCCTTTTGTTCTGATTCGGACCGAAGACTATAGAAAAGAGTGAATCGTTGAATTTTACTGAAAAAGCCCCCGTAACCCGAACCGCTAGCGACTAATTATACTGCTGAAGTAGCATTGACGGAAACCAAGTTGTGCCAAAATTAAAGTTCGACCTTAGTACCTGCGGACAACAAAACTCCACCTGACCAGGAATCACGTGACTCCACAGTCATGCACATGTGTATTGAGAAAAGCCTGGCGAGGGACCCAATTAATGGCTTCGAATTCTAAAATGATTAAACCAGCAGTGCGTGCAATTTCTCGAACAGAGACAAATTGGGTGGGGGCAGTCAAAAGATGACTGATGGAATCTTGTGTTTTCTGTATCTTTTCTCTGGTAGGGAAAATTGCATAGAAACTGTATAAATCAGCAAGCCTAACCATTGACCCGATTGTTGGGGGAGTAAAAAGGCTTTTAGACTCGCTAGCTGACTTTAAGTCCTGACAAGCCAAAATCTTTTCTGACTTGCAGCGAGAGCAGATACCTATCGGAATGACTTGAAATTCCGTGTCGATATAAAGAATTGCGCTATGGCCCATAGAACGCCATCTTGTGACTAATGGCCTCAGCATTTTCGTGAAACAATGACTAGCTGTATTGAGACCTTTTGAATGGTAAAACAGAAAATGCAAAGTAACGGGTGCCAAACTCCCCAAATTCCCATCTAAAACCTAAGAATATTTACATCTGATGTGGTTCAGTATGGTAATAACCGGATTCCAAATCGAAAGTGAAGAAAAAGAAATCACGTGAAAACATGTCCGCCAAAATTCGAAGTTCCTCTTATTTGAACTTATGTGTGAATTGGTTACGTGTCTTAAGTCTAACACAAGTCGAAGTTTCTTTCCTTCCGATACCGTTAACGGATTAACAACATCAGTGGTGGAGAAAAATGCTCCTTTATATTTTCCGTTTCTAGGAGCTTTTCGATAGCTTTTACAACGAAATCTGAATGATTTAGGCTAGATCTGTTATTTTTTAAATATGCCCTAGGTGTCAGGGTCTTAATCATGTTAATTGAACGGATAACATAACCATGATTTCAGATGTCTTTCACAAAATGTCGGTGGATTAAAATTATCATACCAGTAATTTACATCGTTTCAAAAGGCCTAAAGCCCCGACAGATTCTAAATTCAACATGGAAGATTTAGTCTCGTAATCTTTTCCAAATGATAAACAAGTATTTTCGATACTTATCTTTCCAATCTTATGGTTTGTTTCCTCCCTGAAGTGCATCTCCGCTTCTCTGAGAACGCTGGAACTTTCCGTTATCGATAAATTTGGGGATTTCTTCGATATTTCCACATCCATCTTCGTTGAGATCGAATTGGCGCTGACAGCCTTTTTCTTAAATGTTTTAGAGGTTGTCTTAGCACCATTCACTGCAGCGTCGAGCTGCATGCTGGATTCTTCAGATAATAAAAATATTCGCTTTTCAGCTTTTCCAATTTAGAATCTAGGACTATATCAACAAAGTCCAGATTCACCAACGCTGCATTGGGGTTGGAGTTACTAAACTCCGATTTGTATCCATTATGTAGTTAAGAGCGAAAAATATGCTACTGCCCTGTATGGTGTGATGACCGCGAATGAAAGCTAACCCGAAATCTCCCTTCCACCTAACATAGCAACAACAGCATGTTGCGTAATCACATGCAATTCAACATTCCCCCTCAAATGAGATAACAATTCTCTTTCTATACAATGCTAAGAGAATTTTACAATATACTACATGTGTATAATTCCACCCCACATCGTGTGACTAGAGTAACGCCATACTTGTTAATGTTTGGCCGAGAACCTCTAATCCCAGTTGATCATCTGCTAAGCAATGTAGAACAAGATTAGAATGAAGAGTACACAGAGAAGCAAGCAAAGTTGATGAAGCGAGCATGTGATGTAGTCACATCCAGACTCCAAGCAGCTGCCAGAAAGGAAGAAGAGCGGCACAAAGACTATGTCCCAGAGGATATGCTTAGTATTGGCAATAGAGTGTTACTAAGAAGACAAGCTTTCACCAAAAGACACAAGTTAGCTCATAAATTCTATCATACAGCCTATGTGATAGAAAGTAAGAATGCTGAAGATGATGTCTATGAGATACGACCTGCAACGGGTGGTGAAAGCAAGTGGGTAAATAGGAGACACCTCATTCTAGATCCACGAGATGAAGCTGATGATCTAGATGATGTTCTTCCCGAAGATCAACAAGGAATTGAATATTCAAGTATCGATGAGAATGAAGGAGCGGATGTTATTCGATATACCTCAGATTCAGAAGATGATGAATATCCATATGTTATTACGTATGATGAGGACTTTAATGCACCAAGAGTTGATGTCGAACCAACACCACTTCGTAGATCAACGCGGAGTACTAGAGGAGTTCATAGAAATCCAGGTAGACTTCCTACGTCGGCTTTAACTGGATTGCCCAGTTGAGTGATGAAGTAGTTCCTCGATTTTGATTGTATACTCCCTCCGTCGATTTCAATTGGATTTTCCAGTTGATTCAGTGGCAATTTTTGTTATATATATTTATCCTTGAGACGAGATGAAATTGTTTTTTTTTTCCAGAAGTTGATATTTGCTGTGTTACTCAAGCAGAAAGAAAGAGTTGGTGTCAGAGTTGAGACTTGTAGGATTAAATTTGCATTTATTCTCAACATCATTTTTTTTCTTGTGAAAAGAGTAACTATTCTGAAAAAAAAAAAAAAATCCACAAAATTTCTTTTGGAGATAATACAACGACTCAAGCGGGGAAGAAATTTGAAGAAAAGGATATTGAATTAGATTTTTTTAAAAGAAAAAAAAAGAAAAAAAAGTCTGAACATTTCGATTGCTTTCAGAACATTCCTTTTTTGAGTGAGTAATATATAGTTCATTCAGTTTTACTGTATCCAAGCTGTCTACACAAAATGTATTGTTTACACTGACAAGAATTGTAACAGAGTGTGTATAGAAGAAACAAATTGGACCATGTACAGAAAATAGTGTAATTTATTGTATATATTTTTATATCATTGGTTTGAAGCAAATCATTCGGGTCGATTGATTTTCAAGCGGGGAAACTGTCGGAAAGTGGAATTTTCATTTAGGTTACTTGAGAAGAATGTGCCTAATTTGCATATTATTTTCGTACAGGTGTTTGGAATTCTCTTGATCGGCCGGATCACTAGATAGGGTTAGGATGATCGATGTATGTACACTCGAAAAATATAATTCTAGTTATTTTCTAATCCTTGTTATGTATTTTAAAGGATTTTAAGGATTTGTTTTCTCGTATTATTGAGTGAAAACAATATATATACTTAATTCTTTTCATATTGGCCGTTTCAAAGTTTAACAAATCCTTAGCGGAATGATATTTTTTGGGGTGGTTCCGTGACTCCACTGCTTGTTGGCATTTTACGTTAGGTAGATTATTGCACGTCCTGGTTCTGGTGCAGGTCGGACTGCAATCGAAGCAGGCCTGGGAAAGGGCTGATCTGGTCCGACTCATTTGATCCTCATCGAGATTTTGATAATGTAGAAGCTGGTACTCCTTTGTGGTATCCAGGGTGATGTAGGTGGTGTGTAACCACCAGTAGCCTCTGACTTTGGGGTTGTTGTTTTGTTACTCCTTTCATTTTGTTGGTTTTGGCAAACCTCAATAAAGTCGAAGAAGCTCAGATCTGGTGTCCCGTAGCATCTGTAAAGTTTGCTCCGTTACGGTCTTAATTGGCTAACTCAACCCAAAAAAATTTAAAAAAACAATTTTTTGTAGCCATACACGCATAAAGCTACTGTTTGCCAGCTGTCGAAGATATTTTGTCAGCAATACCGAAAGCATGTGTAAAACATCATCTTAATGAAAATAAATTCATGAAAATGTGTTAGTTTACTGCATCGAGTGTTTCTGATTGCCCTTTTAAAAATAATTAATTGGTTGCTTAGAAACTCTGTTACGTTAAAAAAAACATGTTAGTTTGCATAGTAAATGAAAATCCATGTATATATTTGTTTGTTTAAAAAAAGTGCATACATAGTCACGAAGAATTGCGTATGTCACTTCCATTTACTAGAATTTAGGATAAAAGAGCACTGCCGATTAAATGCAATCAAGAAGGGCATTTAGTGCCTTGGATGGGGATCGAACCTCGGACTTTCACGTATCTAGTCATTTTTGCCTCTTATTTTACCCCTGCCATTATCACCTCTGGCAATTTACCTCCGGTATTTTTACTGCTGGTATTTTTTTTTATCCTTGCATGCCATAAGTAGCTCTGCCATTTTTAATTTTGCCAGTTTTACCCCTTCCATTTTATCTCTGCCAGTTTTTACCTCTGCCATTTTTTCCTCTTCCAATTTTACCTCTGACACTAATACCGGGTTTACGCAGCAAAAACTGTGGTGTTAACGGTGTACATAGAGGACCACACCAGTTATTTTACTCCGGTGTTAAATTGACAGTGTTAGTTTAATACATATAGGTGTTATTACAACACCTTTGGATGTTACTTATACACTCTTTGGTGTTATGTTCAATCTCTAGGGTGTAATTTTATCACATCAGGGCGTGGTCCTCTATCAACACCAACTGGTGTAAGTTTTAACACCACCTTTTCTTTCAGTGCAGTATTCGCCTTTGTTATCATAATCCATTTATCATGGATCTTCTTCGTTCTATATAGAAGGATTCATGGTTTAACTCATATGTAACAAGTTGAGAAATGTGGGGGGGGGGGGGGAGCAGGCAAACAGACAGAGAGAGAGAGGAAGGGGGGGCAGGATGGGTGCCCACCAGTTCCTTTCATGCAGCTTAATCAAATATTGAAATCAGGAAACTTAAACAGAGCTCACTACACCTCTTAAAATACTGTGAAAGGGAGAATTGCGTCAATCTATAATCACATGACCAAGCAAACAAAGCAGGTTCGAAGTTCTATATGGTAGATCTTTCGGCAGGATCAGGGGCGGCACCAGGGTTGTTTTAGAAGGGGGACGACCTGGATATAACTCTATTTTCTTCTCAGTTGAATCACCAGACAGGTAATATGGCTCAATCAAGTCCTCGCTGTTTGGTGCACTTCTTTCTCTTTTCTCAGGCTTTTTTTCAAGTTGAAAAAAAGAAGACAATTCATCGAGGGGGCCACCCCTTCCCAACCTGTTTTACCGCCTCTTGTCTAGACCATTATGATTGCATTAATAGTTGGTATACGGACATTTTCGACTTCGCCAGAGTGCATTGTAGACTCGGTTCTTCATAAAGTCTTCGGTTCTTAAATCATTATAGGGCTTCATCTTCGTCTAGGTAAGTCTAGATATTGTCCCTTTTTTCCGTTGATGTACCTAAATGTCGAGATAAGGTTACTTGTGAATGGTGCTCTTTGAAAATAATGTTGCGCACTTAAAGGGATGGTCCGGGTTGAAAATATTGATATCCTAACACATAGAGTAGAATTCACTGAGCAAAATGCCGAAAATTTCATCAAAATCGGATAACAAATAATAAAGTTATTGAAGTTTAAAGTTTAGCAATATTTTGTGAAAACAGTCGTCGTGAATATTCATTATAGGTCATGTAGTTGGGCTGATGATGTCACATCCCCACTTTCCGTTTTCCTATGTTATTACATAAAATCATAATTTTTTCATTATTTCATACTTGTGTGAATAATATGTTTCCCTTATAATGAGATAAGTTGCAGCAATAAATATATAATGCACTAAATCAGTTGTCAATCCAATTTTTCTAGTTCTTGGAGGAAAAAAAATGAATAAACCTTATTTCATGTAATAAAATACAAAAGAACAAGTGGAGATGTGACATCATCAGCCCACCTATTGAATATTCATGACAACTGTTTTCACAAAATATTGCTAAACTTTAAAATTCAATAACTTTGTTATATGTTATCCGATTTTGATGAAATTTTCGGCATTTTGCTCAGTGAATTTTACTATATTTATTAAGCTATAAATACTTTCAGCCCGAACCATCCCTTTAAGATATACATGTAAAAGGTCCGACTAGGCACATCTAGCAATGATTACTGGGGGCATCTTTTACGGGCCGGTGCAGTTCAATTCTGCCCCTTTATTGTCTTGTAAAGCTACGCCCAAAATGCACTTAGAGGTGCAAAGTAACACCTTTAGAGGTACCCCCAGTATTGATTGATTGATTTTATTTGTCAGGTAACTATGAACAAGTACAAGGAAATATAAACAGAAGTGTATACCTTGACAGGATTACCCATGAAAGCCGAGATGGCTTATTTCCAATGGGGTCCTTACATCAGTAATTGAAGACAATGTACATCTATGAAAAAACACCTATAGAAATCTACAAACTACATCAATTAAGTCTAGACAACTAAATTTACACGATGAATTGTAAAACTTAATATATAAAAAGACAAAAAAAAATAAGTTTGCCATGAAAAACACTTACGCAGTCCACAAAATATGATTAAAATAATTGTAAAACATGTTGAGTAAATGATCATTACTTCTAAGTTACATATGAGAATTACACTAATAATCAGTTTTTAAGTAGCGCTAAATGCATCGTAACTAATACAAGATTCATGAATCTTAAAACCTAAGATATGAAAAATTACAATAAGTTTGACATCAAACTTTCACGCAAACAACAAAATATGATGAAACAATGTAAAACAAGTTGATTAAATAAATCATAACTAAATAGTTATATATAAGACTACACGTATACCATCAGGATTGTCAATTTCCTATATGGAAAATATACGAACAAGCGTTTGCCAATAAGAATAAATTTTTAATTTGAGTTTCTTCACGTTTAACTACCGCCAAAGCGAAAAAGTTAGCATTTAGCACACATTGGAAATATATATTTTGTACCGCCTTAATCATTCCTAAACTTAAATATTTTTTTCCCAGATTAATTTAGAGACTTCTGGAACAATCATGGAAAAGATTTTGAAATCTTTGAAGGAGAATGGCATCAAGACTGTTCGATTTGAACAATCGAATATCTATGGAGTACCCCATTGTCGATCTATTCCGGTCAAACATTTCGAGAAAATGGCTACCAATGGAGTCAACATGTGCCTTGCCTTCTTAGCATTCGATCCTAGGGGTGTACCTATAAAGAACACCGGCTATGGTGAAGAGATCCACTATGCTGACTGCAAGGCGTTTCCTGACCTCGAGACCTTCCAGATTCTACCATGGTGTACCGACACGGCTAGAGTCTTGCTCGAGGGGGAATACAACGGCCAGAAGGTGCCCGGATACCCAAGGGTTGTTGCCAAACGACAACTTGAGCGTTTGAAAGAGCTGGACCTGTCTCTTTGGTCAGCCCATGAGTTCGAATTTTATCTCGTCAACAAAGAAACTATGAAGCCCATGGATTCGGACACATTCTGTTTATCAACAGTTTGTTTGTCGATGTACGATGCCTTTTTCCAGCAAGTTATTACAGATCTTCCAAAGGCTGGTGTTGATATTGAGTGTTTTGGATGTGAAGCCGGGGAAGGACAGTTGGAGATCACCTTCCATCCAGAGTTTGGGATTAAGGCTGCAGATACAGCTCACACATTCAAACTGGGAATCAAGGAAATCGCACTTAAGCACGGATACATCGCTTCGTTCATGTCTAAACCATGGCTAGATAAATTCGGTTCATCCGCGCACTACTGCCACTCGCTTTGGGATGCTGACGGTAAGATCCCGAAGCTTTACGACGCATCCAGTCCTACCAGTTTGTCCGACATTGGGCAGTACTGGGTTGCCGGTCTTGTTGCCCACGCCAGAGCCATCGCAATCTTCATGGCACCCACGCCAAACTGCCTCAAGAGGTTTCAAGTGAATTCTGCTGCCCCTTGGAACGCAACATGGGGACCTGACAACCGAACCTGTGCCATCCGGGTCAAAACAGATGGAGAGAGAAGTGCCTATATCGAGAATCGGATAGGTGCAAGTGCGTGCAATCCGTATATCAGCATGGCTGCAACCATTGCAGCAGGAATAGATGGTATCATCAAGAAACTTCCGCTTCCAGAAGGCATTGACGGTGAGGGCGATGCATACCAGGACAAGTATGTTCCAGAAGGAACCAAGAGGCTACCTGCAACTATGGAAGAAGCAGTTGAAGCTTTGCTAGAAGACGAAGTCATCACTGAAGCCCTTGGTCCCGAGTTCATAAAATGCTTTGTGGCAGCAAAGAGACATGATATTCAATTGGAAAAAGACGCGATAGCCAAAGGGAAATGTGAGGAATGGGAGAAGAAATATCTTTTCTCCTCGATGTGAACTGTATTCGTTTCTGTTCTAGGTTCACAGCGATATAACTCTCATTATGAACGTCGTTTTGTTCAAATTTGATAAATTTGTTAGCAAAATTACAAAGAAAAATACATACTACTCGTATTGGTTGAGATTTAAAAAAAAAACAAGAACCAACTGATAATCCAGATGATAATGAAGATGATGATGATAATAATAATGAATAATGATAATAAAAATAATACGCGTGCTTTATAGGAATTGTTTCAATCAAATTTTTAGTTACTATAGCGCCCCTATTGTATTTCATTACTTTCATTTCAGTGATTTTCATAAGTGTAGTGTAGTTTATATCTATATTTTTCCGTTGTGATAACTGTAACATTTTATACACTGTCATGTAAACACTTACGTAAAAAATATTTGTTATTTGTGTTACTAAGCACTGCCTAGATAATGAGTCATAATTTGATTTTACTTTCATGTATGATATTGATGTTATTTGTTGTAATCGTGATTCTGTTTTCATCAGGCCATTGATGAAAAAATCCTTTCGCTGATCTTTTGTACCTGAATAAATATACCTGTACTATGATAAATAAATAATTAAATAAATGAATAAATAAATAAATAAATGATGATGATAATAATAATGATAATAGTAATAGTAACAATATTGATAATAATACACTCTTAAAATGTTGGGCAACATACTGTCCACACAACAATTGTTAAAAAACTCCGGGTATAGTCTTCAACCAATATACTGTGTAGTTTTCACCCAAAGCACACATTCATGACATTATTGGTTTAAAACTACACAGAATTGGAAAAAGTTTTAACCAATTGTTGTGTGGACAGTATGTTGCCCAACATTTCTGAGAGTGTAAAAATAATACTACTACTCGATCCTACTACTACTACTACTACTACTACTACTACTACTACTACTACTACTACTATTACTACTACTACTACTACTACTACTACTACTACTACTGCTACTAATACTACTACTATACTACTACTACTACTACTACTACTACTACTACTACTACTACTACTACTACTACTACTATACTACTACTACTACTACTATACTACTACTACTACTACTACTACTACTACTACTACTACTACTATTACTACTACTACTACTACTACTACTACTACTACTACTACTACTACTATACTACTACTACTATTACTATACTACTACTACTACTACTACTACTACTACTATACTACTTCTACTACTACTACTACTACTACTGCTACTACTACTACTTCTACTACTGCTGCTGCTGCTGCTACTACTACTAATTATAATAATGATAATAATACAAATAAAAATAATGATACATGATCGTTGTGTAGCGGATGTCAGATTATTAAACAACGTCTATATATACATGTATGCACTTCTATAGTCTATATTTCCCCGTCTTCAGCCAATCGTTGCCTTTTACAGAGCACAATAATTTAAGGGAATTAATTCCTGCCAAGTACCAATTTAACCCACTTGCATTGAGTAGGGGAAGGTGGGGTAAGTTGAGCCCCGGGGGGGGGGGGGCCGGGGGGGGGGGGGCACTCAGTATATAATGCATAGTGGGTATGTGCCGCGGAGGGGACCCCCATTTTCACACTCAAATTTTCGTTCCAAGGCATAGCATTTTTGTCTTATCGAGACAAAAAACAAAGAAAGCCGCTCCAAGGCATATAGCACTTTGTTCTTATCGAGAAAAAAAGAAGAAAGAAATCCGCTCCAAAGCTTCGCATATTTTTCGTTACGCCGTTCCGGTCGCATTGATCTGCTGCAATTTTGGTGAAAAGCGGCCGCCGAGCGCTGTCCGACCATCGTCTCTGCGCTAGCGCACCCAGCGGAGGCCGCGTATAGCTGCATCATGCACGCATGCCCGTTCCATAGGGGTACATACGCACGTACTCGCACGCTGGCGATCCGTTCCAAGGACCCCCGTTTTCACAAAATTGTAGTTCCGAAGCCCGTTCCGAGGACCCTCCTTTTTACAATAAGCCCGCTCCAAGGCCCCCGTTTTTTGTCTCGCCCGCGGCACACCCCTACCACTTTTTTGGTCGAGTGCCCCCCCCCCCCGGGTGTTGAGCATAGGGGTAAGTTGAGCATAGGGGCAAGTTGAGCCATTACCCCAGGCCAATAATGAATGAGTCAGACATTGTGGTGGTGTCATGTATTGATGACCCATTACATAACCCTTAACCCCACCACATTGTTTTCAACTTTGAAACAAAAAGTAATTTATTAAAGGGAAAAAAAATTGAAATAGATAAGTTCTTTTCACCCGCACACGTCTTTAAATATAATAAAGAAATAAGAACAATATTGTTAGTCCAGGTATGGATTCTCATTCTTGTCATAGTCTTTTACATGATGGATGCATAAGAAATGTGTGGATGTGAAAATATCGCATTAAGTTCGGACTGGGGTAATTTGAGCCAGCCAACATGGGGCAAGTTGAGCCATAGAAATTCTTATGGTAACGTTTAATAATTAAAAAAAAAGAAATCTTAAAAAGCCATTGAGGAGGCCGAAATGAACATGACAGTTCTTTTACTTTTAGACGTTGTATTTATAGAGAATTTGCTCAATTAGATAATAACTGCCTAGAATATATATATATTTTACCAACATACATTACCCAACACAGAGGACAGTATGTTGCCTAACATTTTAAGTGTGATGTCACTTCCATTTATTTGAATTTAGGATAAAAGTGCACTGTCGCTTAAATGCAATCAAGGGCATTTAGTGCCGGGATCGAACCCCGGACTTTCACGTATCTAGTCATGTTTACCTCTCTCATATTTGCCTCTTATTTTACCTCTGCCATTATTACATCTTGCAATTTTACCTCTGGTATTTTTACAGCTGGCATTTCTTTTATCCTTCCATGCCATAATTACCTCTGCCATTTTTAACACTGCGAGTTACACCTCTTCCATTTTTACCTCTACCAGTTTTATATCTGTCATTTTTACCTCTACCAGTTTTATATCTGTCATTTTCACCTCTACCAATTTTATATCTGTCATTTTTACCTCTACCAGTTTTATATTTGTCATGTTTACCTCTTCAAGTTTTATATCTGTCATTTTTACCTCTACCAGTTGTATATCTGTCATTTTTACCTCTACCAGTTTTATATCTGTCATTTTTACCTCTACCAGTTTTATATCTGTCATTTTTACCTCTACCAGTTTTATATCTGTCATTTTTACCTCTACCAGTTTAATATCTGTCATTTTTACCTCTACCAGTTTTATATCTGTCATTTTTACCTCTACCAGTTTTATATCTGTCATTTTGACCTCTACCAGTTTTATATCTGTCATTTTTACCTCTACCAGTTTTATATCTGTCATTTTTACCTCTACCAGTTTTATATCTGTCATTTTCACCCCTACCAGTCTTATATCTGTCATTTTTACCTCTACCAGTTTTATATCTGTCATTTTTACCTCTACCAGTTTTATATCTGTCATTTTTACCTCTACCAGTTTTATATCTGTCATTTTAACCTCTATTAGTTTTATATCTGTCATTTTTACCTCTACCAGTTTTATATCTGTCATTTTTACCTCTACCAGTTTTATATCTGTCATTTTTACCTCTACCAGTTTTATATCTGTCATTTTTACCTCTACCAGTTTTATATCTGTCATTTTTACCTCTACCAGTTTTATATCTGTCATTTTTACCTCTGCCATATTTGCCTCTTCCAATTCTACCCCTGCCACTTTTACCGGCTTTATGACTGTGAGTACCCACACAGCAAAAACTGTGGTGTTAACCGGTGTACTCACACCGGTTATTTTACTCCGGTGTTAAATTGACAGTGTTAGTTTAACACCTATAGGTGTTATTACAACACCTCTGGATGTTACTTGTACACTCTTTGGTGTTATGTTCAATATCTAGGGTGCAATTTTAACACCTTGGGGTGTGGTCCTCTATTAACACCAACTGGTGTTAGTTTTAACACCACACTTTTTACAGTGCAGGATTCGCCTTTCATGTTATCAGAATCCATTTATCATGGATCCTCTTCGTTCTAGAAGGATCCATGGTTAAACTCAAATGTAACAAGGCGACAGGGGGGGGGGCAAACAAACAGACAGAGACAGCGAAAGGAAGGGATGGGGCAGGATGCGTGCCCACCAGTTCCTTTCGTGCAGCTCAATCAAATATTGAAATTAGGAAACTTAAACAGAGCACACTACACCTCTCAATTGTGAAAGAGAAAATTGCGCCATTCTATAATCACATGACCGAGCAAAATAAAGCAGGTTCAAAGTTCTATATGGTAGATCTTTCGGCAGGATCAGGGGCAGCACCAGGGTTGTTTTAGAAGGGGGACGACCTGGACATAACTCTATTTTTGTCTCATTTGAATCACCAGACAGGTAATATGGCTCAATCAAGTCCTCGCTGTTTGGTGCACTTCTTTCTCTTTTCTCAGGTTTTTTTTTTCAAGTTGAAAAAAAGAAAATTCATCGAGGGGGCCACCCCTTCCCAACCTGTTTTACCGCCTAGACCATTATGATTGCATTAATAGTTGGTATACGGACATTTTCGACTTCGCCAGAGTGCAATGTAGACTCGGTTCTTAAATCATTATAGGCCTTCATTTTCGTCTAGGTAAGTCTAGATATTTTCATTTTTTCCGTAGATGTACCTCAATATCGAGATAACGTTATTTGCGAATGATGCTCTTTCAAAAGAAAGTTGGGCTCTTTAGATATAAAACATGTGAAAGGTCCGACTAGGCCCATCTAGCAATGTCATCCTCGTGATTACTGGGCCTTTTTTTACGGGTGCAATTGAATTCTGCCCAGCGACGTAACTACGGGGGGGGGGGGCATGGGGGCACGTGCCCCCCCCAATCGGCTGGCCAAAAAAAAACGGGGAGAAAGAGGAGAAAAGGAGGGAGAAAGGAAAAGAAACGTAGTGGGAAAGAAGAAATTATTATGTTATGTTATTATGCTACCTCCCGTTTTCAAGTCAATATAAACCAAATATATCTCGTTGCACTTCATGCTATTATTGTTTTATGTAGTGACATATGTTTCTTTTTCATGACTACTTCCGCCTATCCGTGCTTACGTTCACATTAGTGGATTAGTGAGATATGTCTGCTCTTCATGAATTCCTAAAATCAGTCCTTAAAATGTCATTTTTTTCTGATCTATACACAACGAAAAAAGTAAGTCCCCCATAAATCAAATTGCTGTAACTTTTGAACGGAATTATTTTGAGATATGATATTTCGTAGGTGGTTTTTTACACTCATTAAGCAACTCCTGGGGAAAAATGAAATTGATCGGTTGAGTCATGCATGAGAAATTAAAGATTGAATTAAAAATGACAATTTTTTAAAGTCACCAGAGTCGTTTTTCAGATTGTGCAAATACAAAGTTGGGCAACAGTTGCTTTTAGGTGAATTTTATGGTGTTATGCTGTTTTACTATCCATCATTTAGGCACTCCACACACAATTTTGATATCGTATGTTCATAGTTGAGTGAGCACAATGTATTGCAGGGGCCGCGGAAGAGGGGGGGGGGCTCCAGCCCCCCCCCCCCCCCATTTTTCCAAAAGCATGTACAAAAATGTAAAAATGACCATACGATTGTGATTTTTTGCATGGTCACCCCCCCCCCCCACTTTTGGCTCAGTCCCCCCTCCCCACTTTGAAAACCGTTCCGCGGCCCCTGTATTGTGACGTATCATCATAGGGGTTTATGGTAGTATCATCTACAACTTGTTAGATCATGTTAAAATTTGAATGTTGGTGGCTGCCCCGATTATAGGCCCCTCCCCCATTTTAAAATTCTGGATCCACCACCGATTTGTCCATAAATTAAACTGATCATGAGAAATTGTTAGGAAAACAATACATGTATGCAGTATAAAGAGTATTCATTCCTAAGTTTTCGAATGTGCTCGCTCAACCATGAAACTATTTAAAGTTCGGAAAGTGTGTGGTGATAGAAATGATGGATGATAAAAACAACAGCAATTAGAGTCTCATTTGAAACCGAATTTGCCCCCAATATTCACTTTTTTACCCTTTACAATGAGTCTGTGACATTGAAAATACCAATTTTCCCACTTTGATGCATGCTCACTCATCCATAAATAAACAAATCGATTTCATTTTTGCACATAATTCTGCCCATAGGTTGATAAACATTACTGCCAAATGACATTGCTAAAGACAGCCTTGAAAAAAAACTTCCACCATATTGAATAAGGGGCAACCTATTCTTAAACATATGCACCAATAATGTACACAAGTCTATGAGAGAGGAAGTCAAAATTTTAACAAATATTAAATGAGGGTTTGTTTCATGGACGGTTTTTGTTACTTCTGCCAACAGTTATTTCATGAAACTTCGCACATGGCTTCAGAGTAACACATCCAAAAGGCGCGCCCACCAAAATAACCATTCGATACGACACAGAGTGGGGCCAAGGCCTTGAACTTTCTTCTCATTTGCATAATTTTCGAATATTGTGTGCTCACTGATGCATCGAACATCGGGATTTTCATAAAATCAAATCAAATGAACTATGCAAGGAGGTTTGTGACAGATATCCATAGTTACAAATTGCATTTTTTCCAATAACGTAAAAAAGAGCTAATCACATTCCACATGTTCATTCAAGCGTGAATGTTTAATGAAATGCCTTTGAATCATTGAAGCATGTTAATTGGTCATGAACCTAACGAAAAAGTTGAGAAAAGATCATTTTCAGTTACCAAAATGAAACAATGCTTGCCTATGATATTTGAAAATCGTATTTTGTGTTTTCAATAAATGTTCATTGAACCGTGAAACGATGAATATTTTTTAAGATACTCTTCCCAAAAATAGATGTCATCATATTTTATTATTTTTATTGATAGAAATGTGTAAAAAATCAAATTATAGCAAATTTGGACTTGTGTTTATTCAAACCGTGAAATTTAGCCAAAAAGTTGTATCGTCTTTTAGAAAGTACCTTTTACAAGCTTTCTGACTATTTTTCATGATGAAAATGTGGATTTAGTTCCAATAAAATGGAATCAAAGTCATGATATTTGGCTTGTGACTTTTGAAAAGTGACACTCTTGCCTTCTGACGGTGCTCACTGAAGCATGACGTAAAATACGTCCATAACATTTACTCAGCGGGTAGCTTATGAAATTATCTACACGCCGATGAAAAAATATATTAAAAACTCGCATTGGTTCGGAAATTATTGATGTTTGTTTAAGGGGGACTTACTTTTTTTGTTGTGTATATATATATAAAAATTCAGCTCGCGCTTCGCGCTCGCATCATTTGGTTAGTGAAATACGTATGGTCTTAGTGAATTCATACAAACAAGCCTTATTATAATGCCCCTCTACAGGTCTGAATTTCCTTAATTTTCAGCTCGCGCTTCGCGCTCGCAATATTTGATTGAGTGAGATGCGTATGTTCATCATGATTACAAAGACTACAAGTGCTTCATGTGTTTAGATGTCATTCTAACAAAATCAGCAAGCGCTTGGCACTCGCATTAGATGACTATGGTGAAATATGTATACTCTTAATGGATTCCTAAAATACAGTCCTTAAAATGTCCCTGTTTGGGGTCAATATATACAAAAATTTCAGCTCACGCTTCGCGCTCGCACTGTTTGTTTAGCGAGAAAGGTACGTTTTACAAAAAATTGCTTATAATTTCCCTTTTTAGGTCTGAATACCAAAAATTTTCAGCTCGCGCTTCGCGCTCGCATTTTTTTAATCAGTGAGATACATATCCGTTTAATGGCACTGTCCTTAAAATGCCTCTATTAAGTCAGTATACTTGGCAATTGAGCGCGCGAAGCGCGCTCAACAAGTGACTCAAAATTTTTGCTAGTGCCCCGGCCCCAATACCATGACCCACGGTACGCCACTGATTCTGCCTCTTTCTTTCCTTGTAAAGCTACGTCTAAAAGGTACTTAGAGGTGCAAAGTAACACCTTTAGAGGTGCCCCTAGTATACCATCAGGATTGTCAATTTCCTATATCGAAAATATACGAACAAGCGTTTGCCAATAAGAATAAATTTTTAATTTGAGTGTCTTCACATTTGACTACCGCCAAAGCGAAAAGGTTATCATTTGGCACAAATTGGAAATAGATATTTTGTACCGCCTTAATCATTCATAAACTCAATTTTTTCACAGATTAATTTAGAGACTTCTGGAACAAGCATGGAAAAGATTTTGAAATCTTTGAAGGAGAATGGCATCAAGACTGTCCGATTTGAACAATCGAATAACTATGGAGTACCACATTGTCGATCTATTCCGGTCAAACATTTCGAGAAAATGGCTACCAATGGGGTCAACATGTGCCTTGTCTTCTTAGCATTCGATCCTAGGGGTGTACCTATCAAGAACACCGGCTATGGTGAAGAGATTCATTATGCTGACTGCAAGGCGTTTCCTGACCTAGAGACCTTCCAGATTATACCATGGTGTACCGACACGGCCAGAGTCTTGCTCGAGGGGGAATACAACGGCCAGAAGGTTCCCGGATACCCAAGGGTTGTTGCCAAACGACAACTTGAGCGTTTGAAAGAGCTGGACCTGACTCTTTGGTCAGCCCATGAGTTCGAATTTTATCTCGTCAACAAAGAAACTATGAAGCCCATGGATTCGGACACATTCTGTTTATCAACAGTTTGTTCGTCGATGTACGATGCCTTTTTCCAGCAAGTTATTACAGATCTTCCAAAGGCTGGTGTTGATATTGAGTGTTTTGGATGTGAATCCGGGGAAGGACAGTTGGAGATCACCTTCCGTCCAGAGTTTGGGATTAAGGCTGCAGATACAGCTCACACATTCAAACTGGGAATCAAGGAAATCGCACTTCAGCACGGATACATCGCTTCGTTCATGTCTAAACCATGGATAGATAAATTCGGTTCATCCGCGCACTACTGCCACTCGCTTTGGGATGCTGACGGTAAGATCCCGAAGCTTTACGACGCATCCAGTCCTACCAGTTTGTCCGACATTGGGCAGTACTGGGTTGCCGGTCTTGTTGCCCACGCCAGAGCCATCGCAATCTTCATGGCACCCACGCCAAACTGCCTCAAGAGGTTTCAAGTGAATTCTGCTGCCCCTTGGAACGCAACATGGGGACCTGACAACCGAACCTGTGCCATCCGAGTCAAAACCGATGGAGAGAGAAGTGCCTATATCGAGAATCGGATAGGTGCAAGTGCGTGCAATCCGTATATCAGCATGGCTGCAACCATTGCAGCAGGAATAGATGGTATTATCAAGAAACTTCCGCTTCCAGAAGGCATTGAGGGCGATGCATACCAGGACAAGTATGTTCCAGAAGGAACCAAGAGGCTACCTGCAACTATGGAAGAAGCAGTTGAAGCTTTGCTAGAAGACGAAGTCATCACTGAAGCCCTTGGTCCTGAGTTCATAAAATGCTTTGTGGCAGCAAAGAGACATGATATTCAATTGGAAAAAGACGCGATAGCCAAAGGGAAATGTGAGGAATGGGAGAAGAAATATCTCTTCTCCTCGATGTGAACAGTTTATTCGTTTCTGTTCTAGGTTCACAGCGATATAGCTTTCATTTTGAACGTCGTTTTGTTCAAATTTGATAAATTTGTTAGCAAAATTACAAGGAAAAATACATACTACTCGTATTGGTTGAGATAAAAAAAAAAAGAACCAACTGATAATCCAGATGATAATGAAGATGATGATGATAATAATAATGAATAATGATAATAAAAATAATACGCGTGCTTTATAGGAATTGTTTCACTCAAATTTTTAGTTACTATAGCGCCCCTATTTCATTTCTTTACTTTCATTTCAGTTATTTTTATAAGTGTAGTGTAGTTTTTATCTATATTTTTCCGTTGTGATAACTGTAACATTTTATACACTGTCGTGTAAGCACTTACGTAAAAAATATTTGTTATTTGTGTTACTAAGCACTGCCTCGATAATGATTCATAATTTGATTTTACTTTCATGTATGATATTGATGTTATTTGTTATAATCGTGATTCTGTTTTCATCAGGCCATTGATGAAAAAATCCTTTCGCTGATCTTTTGTACCTGAATAAATATACCTGTATTATGATAAATAAATAATTAAATAAATGAATGAATGAATAAATAAATAAATAAATGATGATGATGATAATAATAATAGTAATAGTAATAATATTTATAATAATACACTCTTAAAATGTTGGGCAACATACTGTCCACACAACAATTGTTTAAAAAAATATATCCAACTCCGGGTATAGTCTTCAACCAATACTGTGTAGTTTTCACCCAAAGCACACATTCATGACATTATTGGTTTAAAACTACCCAGAATTGGAAAAAGTTTTAACCAATTGTTGTGTGGACAGTATGTTGCCCAGCATTTCTAAGAGTGTAATGATAATAATACTACTCGATCCTACTACTACTACTACTACTACTACTACTACTACTACTACTACTACTACTACTACTACTATTACTACTACTACTACTACTACTACTACTACTACTACTATACTACTACTTCTACTACTACTACAACTACTATTACTACTACTACTACTACTATACTAGTACTAATACTACTACTACTACTATTACTACTACTACTACTACTACTACTACTATACTACTACTACTACTTCTACTATTACTACTACTACTACTACTACTACTACTTCTGCTGCTGCTGCTGCTGCTGCTACTACTACTACTAATTATAATAATGATAATAATACAAATAAAAATAATAATACATGATCGTTGTGTAGCGGATGTCAGATTATGAAACAACTTCTATATATACATGTGTGCACTTCTAAAGTCTATATTTCCCCGTCTTCAGCCAATCGTAGCCTTTTACAGAGCACAAGAATTTAAAGGAATTAATTCCTGCCAAGTACCAATTTAACCCACTTGCATTGAGTAGGGGAAGGCGGGGTAAGTTGAGCATAGGGGCAAGTTGAGCCACCACCCCCAGGCCAATAATGAATGAGTCAGACATTGTGGTGGTGTCATGTATTGATGACCCATTACATAACCCTTAAACCCACCACATTGTTTTCAACTTTGAAACAAAAAGTAATTTTTTAAAGGAAAAAAAAAATTCAGCCAAAAAAGTAAAAACGGGTGTGAAATAGAAAAGTTCTTTTTACCCGCACACGTCTTTAAATATAATAAAGAAATAAGAACAATATTGTTAGTCCAGGTATTGATTCTCATTCTTGTCATAGTCTTTTACATGATGGATGCATAAGAAATGTGTGGATGTGAAAATATCGCATTAAGTTCGGACTGGGGTAATTTGAGCCAGCCAACATGGGGCAAGTTGAGCCATAGAAATTCTTATGGTAATGTTTAATAATAACAAAAACCTTAAAAAGCCATTGAGGAGGCCGAAATGAGCAAATTCACATGACAGTTCTTTTACTTTTAGAGGTTGTTAGTATTTATAGAGAATTAGCAACTGAAAAGACTTTAAATAAAAAATTGACATGCTAGTTCTTCAAGCATACATTTTGAACATAGTTTTTGTGGCTCAACTTACCCCAGAATGTGGCAGAATTTACCCCACAGATGGGGTAAGTTGAGCCATTTGACATCGTTTTTTTCAAAGGTCACAATGACTTTCAGTGTGGGGGTAGAAAGTTATATATCGGTGAAAAATATTTCCCAAGAATCAAATCTAAAGTCTAGATACTTTATATTTCTACAGTATTATTAGTCATATCAATTCTAACATGCAAAATGCAAAAAGTGTCACAACTTACCCCGCTCTCCCCTACATCATAATGTGGATCAATTTTTAATTTCACATGTACATATATATGATTATTTACAAATTAATGAATAAAAATGATGAAATGAATGCATGAATAATGTAAAGCATTATATAAATACTAGTATACTAGTATTTATAGTACATTTGATGTGCTATAGCACATCATATGTACTTGAGACGTACTATAGAGTTGCCATTAATGTGTAATGCTTTTTGGTTAATCATTGATGACTTCTTGAAGAGCTGGCCTATGAATAAATAATATTATTTCCTTTATTGCTACACTATGATCCCTATTATTGACACTTAAAATAAGTATGATTTAAAAAATAATAGGTCAACACAAAACAAACCATGTTATCGTAACTTCCATTTATTATCACCTATAATCATTTATAATTCTATATCGTTTTACACAGATCACGTTTCAATCATGATATACTCGAACTGCATCTGTCAAGTTATGTTCATACTCACATGTTATAAATTTTATAGAAAACACATTACTATTAAATGAATGGGGATTTTTTTTTTAATCTCACTAGTCAACAATCACGAGTTCAGGCGCAGATCCAGGATTTATCTAAAGGTGACCGGTGCATTTTCCCCAAAAATTTTGACTTGAAAAAAAAGGGGGGGGGGGTGGTGTCATCACTCCCGGTGACAAGACATTTCATCCTGTCTTAATATCTTAGAGAGAAAGGGTTAGTGTTGGGATCGTAATAGAGTTTTTGGTTCAGAACAATGTGAAATATAATAAGTAGGGTTTATTTACTGTTGCACGTTAGTTTATGTTTGGCTGAATGTGCAGATTTTCCATCGGAGCAACTGTCGCCGGAGCAAATGTCATGGAACCCATTGTCATAAAGGTGGTTTCACAGCATGCCCTCGTAAATCGTATGACCCATGCTTGTTCTCTAATTTGGCACATAATAATGTCGTGAAAAATAGGACGTGGGAATGCAGAATCGTTCTCGCGTGTTATTTGTTTCGTCTTATGCCAATTCGTCTACTATCATTTTGGTCTACCATCAGTTCGTCCACTATCCACAAAGCATGGTCTATCTGCCATTTCGTCCAATCACCATATGTCCAGTAGCAATTTATTCCATATACCATGCATTTGGTCTAATAGGACTAAATGTTTAATTGGGCAAAAAAATGAACATAAAATGGATATTAGACCAACTGGTTAAGAGATGAAATGGTCATAGACGAAGTGGTGATTAGCCGAAGTGATGATTGGACCAAATGGTTAGTGGACCATTGTTATTAGACGAAATTTTGATGGACGGAATGGCATTAAACTAGATGGAGGTAGATCATGTGGTGAGTGGACGAGTTGGCAGAAGACGAATTGGCAATTCACAATCCGGGCTACCGTTCCCAGAGATACCGTCGTAAATCGTGAATCCCGTTTTGTCTACATTCCGGGCACGGGAGGGCGGCTTTTGATGTATTCGCTGAGCCGGGAGTTCTCCGTAATACCGTCGTGGAACTTCGCCAAGGCAGGGTACGTCTCTCTTGCGTTGTCCAGCATAGAGAATATGAAGTCCAGTAGACAAAAGACGGTGATGTCAGCTACTGATTCCTGTATTAATGATGCAATAATGATAATAATAATTATGATGATGATGATGAAAATAGAATAATAACAATGATAATAATAATAATAAAAATTATAATAATAATAATAACAACATTTAATGATGATAATAATAATAATAATAGCAATAATAATAGTAATAATCATTATTATTACTATTCTCCCAGGGTAGCCACTCCAGGTGGGTGATTCATAAAGCTATTCGTAAGTTAAGAGCGACTTTAAGAACGACTGGTGATCCTTTCTTGTGGTAAATGGTATGTTCATTGGAGATGATTTAGCGCGTAAGAAAGGTTCTCCAGTCGCTCTTAAAGTCGCTCTTATCTTACGAACAGCTTTATGAAACGGCCCCCAGCTCTTATAAACATTATGAACTGTTTTCCCAGCGCACCCTGCATAACATAGGCCTAATATTACAAAGTGAGGAATTTTGAATAACCTTATAAAAACGTTGAGGAAATACAGGTATTCAGAAGCGAAATGTTTGTTTTTAATACATATTTTTTTGTCCATATTCAACATGATTGAGAGAGAGAGAAAAAAAAAATTGAGCGGAGGAGGGGAGGGGGGGGGGGGGTCGAATACACCAGTCCTAATTCAAGATTGTGTTGTTGGTGTTGTTATTGAGCTATATACATGACACTATGTCAACACCAAACTTTTAATTATCAAAATCTGTCTAAAGCATAATATTGGTATAGAGGATCAGCAATGATTACTTACAATAATAATCCGTCTTCCGCTAGTGATTTTAAGTTCAATGATGTGAATATCTTTATTGTCGAATTTTTTTTGGTTATATTTGTGTTACCACAATTGTAAATTATACTGAAGTACCATCTTTGTAAAAAAATTGAATATCATTGTTAAGAATCTTGGCACCCCCTCTCTCTCTCTATCAGAGAGATAAAATCATTCGAAGATTATACTCTGAAATTATCTTACACTGAATTCAAACTATGCAAATAAATCATTTTCGAACATACCGAAACTTAATATAGGCGTTAACATGGACGGAAATTGTTACTCGATAATTATAATGCGTTGTGAAAGAGTGAATTTTATGGACCCCTCCCCCCATTCTCAGGGGCCGCGGAACGGTTTTCAAAGTGAGGGGGGGGGGGCTGACCATGCGAAAAATCACAATCCTATGGTCATCTTTGCATTTTTGTACATGGTTTTGGAAAAAAGTGGGGGGCTGAAGCCTCCCAGCCCCCCCCCCCGCATCCGCGGCCCCCGATTCTGACTATACCTTTTAAACGTAACTTGACACATACCGTGTTTCCAACGAAAAATCGTCCTCCTGCTCTTTCTATCATATCGTTGAGGTAAGGAAGAAACGGCTTGGAAGTGTTGTCCCTGAAATCCTCAATCACTGTCTTCTAAATTTTGGAAAAAATAAAATGGGTTGGAGAAACATTTTTAAAAAATATCTGTTAAAAAAAATATCAAAATATCATTCAATTTGTATCACAACATTTTTTAAGTATTCATTTTTGCACAACCAAAGAGAAGTCCTTTCATGTTTCGCCTCACTGAATAATATCAAGAATGAATATGATTTTTTTTTATTTCATATAATAAATTATGGCATATATCATTCATCTCCCTCTCTCTCTCCATGGGCCTGGGTAACGGGTGTGCTTTTCTGAACAAAATCCCCTTTCATTATGGAGTGGTTGTCATTTTAAAGAAATCAAAGTCACCCCCTTTTTTTTTTGGGGGGGGGTGCTTGTTAACAAACCAGCACCCTCTTTAAAAATCGTCCCCAAGCCCCTGTAACCCCCCTCTCTCTCTCACCCTCTCTTTTTTGTTCTTTATCCCCCTCTGCACTGGCGTACCTAGGATTTTCCAGAAGGGGGGCAAATTTTTTGGAGGATATTTCGTCCGCGAACATTTTTGACAAGCAAAAAAAAAGGGAAAAAAAGGTCTTCAACGACAAATAAAGGATTTCTCAGCACAAAAGAAATTTGACAAGCAAACAAAGCCAAGAACGTACGCAAAAAAAAAAGTCGTCAGGGGGGCAATCTGCCCCCTGCCCGCCCTTAGGTACGCTAGTGCCCCTCTGTCAATAGAGTACCGAAGCGATGACGTCAGTTGCCATGGTGTCATGGCGGCCTGGTTCTAAACAAATGAACCCGCCGAATGAAAGCGTGTGTTTCTCAATATTAACCCACCATGCCATATTTTGGGTTCAACTACGAATTGGTCTAAAATTTATATACCCGTCAGCCCCTTCAGTTGTTACAATGAAATTGTGCCCTCTTTAATACAATTGGACTGGTTTCATCTATTCTATTCATTGTAATCTAATGTCTTGATCCCCTTTCCTATAATTTGTTTAGGATTGAACATGAAAAATAAAAATTGGGGTTGTACGACGGTCCCCTCGAATTTGGGGTTTTGAACAAAAACCTACGGGACAGTGTCGCCTTTTCTCTCCCCCTTTGGGCCTTTTCCCTATGTAAAAATATAATGAAATCGCCGCAAAGTTTACAACGGAGACACGGCTGACGATCTTCTCTTAATACCTTTTTCTCTGCATCCTTCTCAAAGGCAGCGGGCAAGGCTTTAGCGACGATGTCATCCACCGTTTCGCCAACGATGTCTATTTCTGCAGCCTCGGCATTGTTTGCACCGTAGAAACCTAGCGTCGTAAAATTGGAGACAAGTTACACGTGTTTGAAGCATGGCCGTACGCAGAATTTATTCGGGGGGGGGGGGGAATAAGACGCGTAGGAAATTCAAAGAAGCGGGGGGGGGGGTCGGCCGGGACAGATGGGACAGTTGCCCTCACGAAAATACGCCACAAGTGAATACCGTATATATCTTGCGATTTCAATTTAGACTAACAATTTTAACGCTCTCATGAGAAACTCAAGAGGGGGGGGGGGGGGGGGGGCGTCGCTAGATGGCTATTAAACAGGGAAAGTACCGGGTCGGGATGAAAGTAGAGTTTAAAAAATGAATCAATAAAAGGAAATACAAAACAAGATGAACACAAACAATTTAATGAAATGAAAACAAAATAAAAGAAAATCCATAAAAACAGCATTATAACAAAAATAATATTAAAAGGCAAAATAAAATTAGAAACGAAAAAATGAATAAAAAATAAATAAAAGATAGATCAAACAATAAACATGATCAGAACAACATATGGAGTAGATCTAACGTACCAAACTCCCTGGCGAGATGTCGGATTATGGCTTTACATTGTGGCAAGGGCTTTCCGTCAATGAGTAAAACTGGACACTGACCAAGTGGAAATACTGTTAAAAAAAAGGAAACAATTTTTAGTCGACTATATTGGTTAAAATCTCATTGGTTAAAAACCATCCCATCCCAGTCTTTCCAAGAGGAAAAGATAATATCAACATGTGCACACATTGGCATCGATGATGATAAGCTACCAAATGCTTCATTTGACTTTGTATCGAGGTTGCTCCGCAGAGCGTAACTTGCCACACCTCTGCCACGCCCCCGTCACGCCAACTATCAATATACTCTACGCAGAGCAGAAAAGTGCATTGCATGCAACTCGTTCGAATTATTTACAATGTTTCACTTAAACGTTTTCCCTGATGAAGGGGAAGGACCCCTAAAAATGGAAATAAAGTCATTTATAATTGGCATCTGTCAATGCATTCGAGTTATTATCATTCTTCGAAAAGGAAAGAATTGTGATTATCTGTACCTATTATATTCATGTACTGCAAGCAACTAAACAGCGATGAATAATTCACTTTACTCCTGAATCGATTCTGCTCGGAATATGTATATATATCTATATATATATATATATATATAATATAGAGTGATGATAAGTTTACTTCTACCAATCGCTGTTGAGTTGTGAATATTAAACATAATGAGATGAGGCGAGGCCAACTCAACAGATGACGCAGGACACCATTATTTGCTTTAGCTTTCGTCTTTTAATTGAGACTTCGTCAGAAGCGTCTGAAAAATATAAGGAGATACATATATATAATATATATATATATCTTTACCTTTCTTATCATTCTTTATTTCTGGCCACTCCCCTTCCTTAAACCTGTAATCCTCGAACTCAACGCCCTTGAGCGCAAAGAGCATTCGGGCAGCCTCGGCGCGCCCCGTCGTATTGAAGTACATCAGCTTGTAGGTATGCTCCGACATGGCGTCTGATCTTCTCGATGTCCTGGATGTTCGACGTCAATGACCACGGGTGAGACAACGCAAGTGTATGACAACGGCGCGATACCTCAGTATTCAAACAGCAAGGCCACAGTCTTCAACACTTCAGTCTGCATTTCTGTATTGTTTGTTTTTATCGATTTTATACCAGTCGCTCTCTCCTCCCAGTTCAAGTTTATGTACACAAGTATGTGACTCCTAGTCTTTTTATTCAGACCATAAAACAAAGGCATGCATCGACTATCCTGGTCATCTCCAACAAAATGCTTTGTAGAATATTCTTTATAGATTTCATTTCGCACTTGACAACTATGTTCAAATAAAAACAATAATAATTTGCAATGCAAATATCATGTTTTAAAAAGCACTATTAACATGATAACACCATTAAACTTGGCATAAAAATGCTATTAAACATACAAATAGTATTTTTCTTCGGCGAGCTTTGCATGGAAAATTCTGTATTATAATTCGAGCGGGTAGAATTTTTTTTGATTTTTTTACTTTTGCCCTCCCCCTCAAAAAAAAAGAAAAGAAAAATGGAATGACGTCCCTAATTGCCCCCTGCTGACTATATTATTTCTACTTTGTTTTAAAAGTGTAGAGCTTGATTCAATTAAGTACCTACATGTATATACCCTGATCGAATTTAAAAATTTACAGTGTGGCATAATTCTGCTTCAGAAGACAGTTCGTATTCACTTGCATGATGAAAACGCCTAGGCATCAAGACTAGACGATAGCGCTCAGCGAGGTGAAGTCCAATGTCTAATGCATGAGGGTCAAATACTGTAACAGATCAGAGCAATAAAAATCCAAGGTACGTGTTTATACGACGCAAATAGAAAATTACGGTTTTATGTCAGAGGCAACTGCCTCTCCCCACTTCATCATGACTATCGTGATTTTGAATTCATACGAATGATTTTATAGCAGAATATCACAATAGCTTGTAAAACCCTAGTGTAAAAACTTACACCAGTGTTAAAACTGACACCAGTTGTCGTCCCTATAGGACCACACCTTGATGTGTCAAAATTACATCTTATAGAGATTGCACATATAACACCAAAGAGTGTAAAAATAATAATCAAGGGTGTATCAAATTGGTGACACGACATTTGCTCCGACGACTATTGCTCCGGGCTTTATTTCGTCTAAGATATAGGGTTAGGGCTACACTGTTAGAAAATTTATCCTTAAAATAAAAGAAGTTCCTGCAGCAGGGTCTCGAGAACACCTGTAATCTTACCAGATTGCGTAATCTTACATTATATCATGTAAAATTACAGGAAAGTGATATCTGGTGTATGGAACCTTACAAATTTCCTTTAATAAAACACCCTTTTTCCCTTTTTAAACAGACCTGTTCTGTTAAATTGCAAAAAAATGATGAATTTACAGAATGATTTTGTTATTGCTTTCTGCAAAATCTTCTCTTTTTTTGTAAAATCAGTTTTTTTTAACAGTGTAGGATTGCAATGTGGTTTTATATTAGGTTCGTACATTGAGCGTGGAGCTAGTAGCATGGTTATGCTTGGGCTGCGTTTATGCGACCTCAAGCCAGAATCATGATTTGAATCATGATTTGAATCATGATTCAAAACACAAACATGAATCACAATATCACAGAATCAGCGTTTAGACGACCTTCATTCCAATGCTGTTTTTCCTCAGATTCGGGCCAATCCAGTGCGCATCACTAGTGCGCAGTTTGACAGAGGAAGTTTTTCGCAAGTGTTTCGGCTCTCGAAAAATATTTTGCTTCCAGAATTCAGTCTATACCTCATTTTGTTTACTTCTATCATATAGGGTCCATATGCTTCTATTCATCTTGTTAATTTATCCAAAATGGTGTTCGGAAGTGAATTTCAGCGTAGATCCAATTTGATATTGATACTGTATACTCAACAACAACTGAGATCATTGTCTGTCCAGTTAATTCATTTACTAGAACTTGAAGACATGACCAAAAAATGAAAAGTAGTGGACGATGCGATGACCAACACAGAACTTGAACATGACAAGAAATGCATGCGTAGTACATAATCATGCACATACAATGAGCGCCTTGAGCTTGGCAATTAACCGAAAGTAGCCCGACGCAACAGTGAGGTCATATAATCATGATTGTAATCACGATATCGTTTATTCGAACATTTTCGTACGTGATTCTGCAGAAACGTCTTTCCAAACGCCCCTTTTTTCGTGTTTCATGTTTGTGATTCTAATCATGATTATATTCAATTTCGACTAAACGCAATCGTGATTCTGCAGAATCGTGATTTGAATCATGATTCAGATCATGATTCTAGGGTAAAAAAGTGGCGGATAAACGCACCCTTGGTATATGGTATATTTTTAAATCCAGCGTTGAATTTGGTCATTCCATCAGCGTGTGGAATTTACAGCAGAGCAACTCTCGCCAGAGCAAATGCCATGGGACCAAAGATCAGCCATAGGTTTTGAAACTAACACCACAGTAACATGAGCAGAGCCGGAGTGGTCCTTGCTGTACACCAATCAATACCAGTTTTTGTGGTATATTACTCTTAAACAAATCAGTCAAACTGACTATAGACAAGTAGTCAGCTGGTTGCAACTGATATGCTAGTCACATTTCTGACATAATATATTCTAGTTAGAAATAACTCTGTTCTAGTACAATACGACTAGAAAATAGTCAAATATGACTAGAATAACAGTTGCACCCAGCTGATCCTATTAACTAGTCATTTTCGACTGATTTTTTTATAGAGTGTATATAAGTTTATATAAACATGATATTATATAGGCCTATGTCTATAGCTCTACTAAAGATCATTATCATGAATATAAGCGACGGAAACCAGGCCCGTCAACCCAGTTAACATGCCACCCCTCTTTCGATCGGATATGAGGACAATCACAACTATAAAACGCAATGACTTGCATTTTCTCAATTATTATCATAATTATATATATCTTTTTCTCGCTGTGAAGAGCAGTGTTGACGTTGGCATGTGTAGTCTTGAACTTCAAACTATGCAGCCCCCATGAAACAAAAATAGGTACGTGATTTAAAGCATATAATTCCGGAATGTTCAAGAATTGAGGCGTCAATATTAGGAAGGTGGGTTTCGATCGTTTAGTATTTAGGCCGTGAGAATTGCTCTTATAGCTCAAAGCAGAACACCTACGAATCAATTTTCGTAAAAAAATGTTAGAAGGGAATCAAATATGGTGTCCAATAGGCCCTCATTCTGTGTCTCGTAACACAAAGGTTAGCGATTGATCGTACGCTTGATTTTCACGATTGATTGTACATTGTAGTCAATGAAATCAATCGTAGAAAAATGTTCTACGATCATTGCTAAGCTTTGTGTTACGGGCCCGTGGCCAACATTTATTTTTTGGAAAACAAAAAGATCATGGGATCCTTCGATAATTGCAACAAATTTTTGCATAATATGAAAAAAAAGTGCCTTACTTATTAATAGTGATATGATTTTTGAAGTTTTTGGAAATGGATTGGAATGGTTTCGCCCATCAACGTTTATTCCATATATATATTAAAAGCAATATTTTTAAATACAGTTATAGGGGATTGCAATCTAGAAGCCTGGCTTTTTAGCAGTCCCCTCCGTACCAAACCGTTACCTGTTATATAAACTGCATATAGTACATTATGAACTCATTGTTGAATAGATTTTAATGCTTTACATTATTTTACAATGCATACTATGCTAATAAGATTACATTTGATTGTTGGATATGGAAATAAATGATATGTAATGAAAATAAAAATAATATTGTTTTTCCCACAATGCATAGAATTGCTGTATATCAAATTATTTTCCCCAACTTATATAGCTTTGTTGAACTAAGAATTATTTAAAGATACAACAGACAAATCAATAAAGCTAATTTAATACGAAACAATATGACGAAAAATATAGTTGTCGTTAGAGTGAACAAGTGTTTCTCTGCGCGTTATTCTCAGTAGAAATTAATGTACAATGCCTTCAGCATCATGTTTGAACTTCATGAATTCGCGGAAAAATATGCCTTAATTCAGCAGAAATGCTGTTGCGATTATAAATAGTTTGTACACCCCAATAATAATGATAATAATCACTATCACTGGTGTAAAGATGGGGGTAGGGAGCTTGAGGGGCCATGCCCCCCCCCCCAAAAAAAAAAAAGGAAAAAGAAGAAAGGGGAAAGTGTGATATTATGATTATTATGCCAAAATTTAAATATAAAAAAATATTTTTGTATAAAAATGTCAATTTTTTGGTTGCTCGCCTTGCTCTTTCGTAGCCTTTTTTCTATATGCCATATCTAAACCCCTCTAAATTTTTGGCTCATTCCGCCACTGGTAATCATATTCCTTGTCTACTTGTTAACTACATGGTAGCCACATATGGCCCTGGGAAGCGTGCTGAAGCACCCCCAAGATTTTCCCTGGGGGGTGCTGCGTGTATTATTCTCCATAGGCAGCACCCCTGGAAGTCTGGTGGGTGTTGCAAATTGGAGAAATGTAAGGATAATTACCAACATTTTGTGTTGATACCCCCTTTTTTGGGGTCAAATTTACTCTCGGCACCCCAGGCCCTGGGTAGCCACTATATTATTAGCCGATATTCTGCATTAGATACGTTGTTATTACCATCTTCAGTTATAAATATGTCAAGCGCCTGGCTAGGTTATGACAGAAGGTCTCATTTTCAAAGTCTAATGACTCGGCCGGGGATCGTACCGAAGACCTTGCGTCCATGAGACAGGCGTTCTACCACTGAGCCATCTTGCCTGTTGTCCCCTGCATTTAAGGCCAAAATGATGGATCTATAGCATAATCATTTATTTATTAATTTGGTAATTCATTTATTTTTGTCAATTTAATTCTTTATTCATTCATCCATTTAATTTCAACATAAATACACCCACACATAAAAGACACTCACTTTCACATGGAACAGGATTCGAAAACTCACAAGTCTTTTAAAAGCCTTTAATAATGATTTTCTCTTCAATTCTTTAGACCTCCATACGTTGTTTTATTGAGGAACGTAAACCAATTTTACATACAAGAAAACAGATTGTTTACTTTCTAACAGGTGGAAATTTACAATTCCTATACACATAAGCATTGTTCCTAAATGTCGAAAGAGCTTGGACGCCAGTTCTAACGAACGTACTACTGTTAAATATACCTTCCGATTTCAATTCAAATTCCGAATCTGATTTCCCGAAGTTCAATTTGTACACCATAATCACGTACATCTAAATTTTAGGATATCAGAAGAAAAAGAAGTAAAAGTGAAAACTGCTTTTACATCACAAAAATACAAATATGAACACAAAGCCGGAAAATATCACTACTGCTCCACGAGCCGCGGAAAGGTTTTGACAGTTGGGGGCGGTGACTAAATGAAAATCACAATCAGACAGTAGTTTATTACGTTTTTGTACAAGTTTATTAAAAGCGTCCCCTAACACACTAATTTTGTGGGACAGGCAGTTTTTAATTCATTCATACAGACGAGTTGCATCGGCCCAACCAAAGAATAGCATTTCCATTTCTAAAAATCCCATGCTAATTTTGTGTAACGGGGCGGTTTTTAAGATATTCAGTGAAACAAAAAAATAAATAAAAAATAGATGCACCCGGCATAAAATTCTATACATGCAGCATAAGATAATTAGTTTGAAAGAAAAACAAAGTTCCGTGATTTTGTGCGACGGGGGGGGGGGGGGGTATTATGGTGTTGTTATTTTTTTTTCAAGGTATTCTGTGAAACAAAGTAGAGTGTCATCATCCAGCACAAAATCCTATGGGCTAATTTTGGGTGACTGGGCGGTTTTTAAGGTATTCTGTGAGTTTGGAGTTATCCTTGATGCCATTGTAGAACTTCCCCAGCCGAGGATAATCGGTCAGCACCGATGGAGCCATGGGTACAAGGAAATCCAACAACCAGAAGACGATGACGTCAGCGAGTGTCTCCTGTGTAAATTTTGGACAAAATAAGAGAGAACAACCTTCAGTCGGATTTTACATACAGTACATTATGATTTAGATTGGTCGACTTATGGGGCTTTGCAAGGACATGAAGGACTTAGGTCAAATAGAAAGCCAAGGTAAGTACAAAAATATTATAAATTCCAAGAATTGAACGCAAATCAATGACAAATTTGAGTTTAAATTTATATGAAGAATTTAGCTTTATTTTTGTATTATTATTATCATTTTTTGGGGTGGGGTCTGTAGTGTAGTGTAGTCTGTAGTACGCACAGGGCATTGTTCTATATCCACAAAATGAACCAAAATTAAAAGGCTTGTATTATCACATCGGATTATCGCGTCCGGTCGGGCAATCGCATTACCCGACCATTCGAGAAAAGGGCGCCCCCTTAGTTTCTGAAAGTTCAGGGTCTAGTTCACCCGACCCTTTGGCTTACACTTCTCACAAATCATCGGGTACATTGGACACGAATTTCGACTGATAATTTTCAGAAAGCGTCGCCCGGGTAAACTGGACCCGACCTTTTTGGACTACAGGGGGCCCTTTTTAAACAATGAGCTACAAAACCGATTTCAACAGATAAAATGGCAGAGATGATCATACGAATGCAATAAATCAGTGCAAATTAGTCCGTGAAATCACCGACTATTTTACTTGACTAGAGATTCCTTTCTATTTATGAAGCACTCCCAAGATACTGGGCACCAACAGCTACACAAATTACTTAGGACAATATACCAACAGATCAGAACATTATTGAGGATACATGTTGTTCATGATGACAATTACCTTATTTCCAACGAAAAATCTTTCGCCAGCATTATCACTTAGAAAAGTGAGAAAAGGCTTCGTTTTCTCGTTCAATTCTCCCAACAGCTCTTTCTGCAGATAATGATAAAAAAACAACATGGACAAAGCCAATGTAAATAGTAAATGAAGGAATGATTACTCATAGGAAATGTTTACAGACAATACTACGTGCACAAACTTCCAATCAAACTTCCACACGTATGTGTTGAAGATGTAAGATCTGCGCACGCTCATTCCTTCTGACTTCAGAAATTTTCGGAATTAGCATGCGCAGAATCTAAATCCACCGCCATCGTTGATTTCCGCGGCGTTTCCCAAATTTTGCTGTATCATGGACCCCCCCCCCGAAAGAGCTGTAGTGCTCGACTCCTGCGCCTCGTAATTCAAAGCCCGGGAAATGTGGCTCACAATTTCCATAACAATAACATTTTCAATGACGAATTATTCTTTATTTCTAATGACTTGTTATTATACCTTCTTGGCTTCATCCTTCTCCATGTGAATGGGAATGATCTTTGAGACGATGTCGTCAACGGTCTCGCTGATGACGTCGACTTGCCTTCTCTGTTCGTTGTCGTCTCCGTACAGCTCTGTGAGTCAAAAAGATATCAATAAAGCAAATGAAAACCAGTACATGGAATTTGACAAGCCCCCCCCCCCCAAATAGGTTTTAACCAATCTTTCGTCCCCGAAAAATTATGAAAAGCAAAAGAAAAAAAAGGTCTTCACTTTCAAGGGGGGGGGGGGGCACACTTCTGTTTTAATGGCATTTTTACATTACAAATTTTAATATTGTTTCTCAAGTGGGGGGGGGGGGCGCACGGGCCGGCGGTGCCCCCCCCCCCCCTGGATCCGCCAGTGCCAATATTGATGGAATCCAATTCATTGGGGACATAGATGCTTACACGGTCAGTTTCAAGCGTAAAATATGTAACATTTCATTTCGTTCTTGTCGTCATATTGTGAGGTTATGTCAACTTGCCGCCCAAGCCCCACCCCCATCTGTGTGCAAGTGACATGAGCCATTATTCGAAAAAAAGAAGTACTTACTAAATTCCCGAGCAAGATGTCTGTTGATAGCCTTGCTGTGGGGAAGGGCCTTGCCGTCAATGATCAACGAGGGAGCTTGACCAAGAGGAAACACTGCCATGATGATAGATAGAGAGAAGGGGAGATTGGGAGGGGGAGAGAGAGAGAACGGATAGGGAAAAGAAGGAGGATGAGGAGAAGAAGAAGAAGAAAAAGAAGAAAGAAATACAGACAGACAGATATATAAAGATAATATAAGATAAGGAATATATAGTTGACGGATTGACAGATAATTGGATAGATAAATAGATAGGTAGATAGAGATAGATAGATAGATAGATAGATAGATAGATAGATAGATAGATAGATAGATAGATAGATAGATAGATAAATAAATAAATAAATAAATGGATATATAAACAGAAAGATTAACAAGTGAACAGAATGATAAAAGTATAAAAAAAAGGATTGGTTAAAATGACTATTCTCTTGTTAAATATGTGTCGGACCAAGGAGATATCACTTGATATCTCCTTGGTCCGACCAAGAAAAAATGGTCATTGAATCAACCAAATTATTGCTTAAAATTCGTTAATTTTGACCAATTTTCATCTGTCGGACACATATCAACCATGAGATGGGTTATTTTGACCAATCCTTTCTTAGAGTGTGTAATATTTCTTATAAAATTGTGAATGAAATTTAAAATAATGTAAAGCTTTCAACGTGTACTGGTACTGTAAGTACAGCATGTATACTAGAGGCAACATCGTGAAGACTTCAAGACTGTAGAAAACATAAATAACAAGTTCATATATTTAAATCAAATATAAATCAAGAGATGAACATTATCATTATGACATAAAATACAATAAGGCATCAAGAAAAATCTTCTTAAAAGACAAGTTCATCCCAACCAAAAATTGATTTGAATAAAAAGAGAAAATCCAACAAGCACAACACTGAAAATTTCATCAAAATCGGATGTAAAATAAGAAAGATCTGACATTTTAAAATTTCGCTTAATTTCACAAAACAGTTATATGCACATACAGGTTGGTATGCAAATGAGGAGACTGATGACGTCATCCACTCACTATTTCTTTTGTATTTTATTGTATGAAATATTCTAATTTTCTCTTTATTGTCAAGTGACACAGTGATTAATTCCTCCCTGAACATGTGGAATGAGCATTGCTTATACTATATGGTTCAGTCAAGTCGGTCCCTTTGGTCAAATCTGTAAGAAATGAAATATTGTATGATTCAAACAATAAAAAACAAAAGAAACAGGGAGTGATGGACATCATCGATTGACTCATTTGCATGACACCGAGTCGTGCATATCACCGTTTTGTGAAAAATAAGCGAAACTTTAAAATGTCATAACTTTCTTATTCAACCTCCGATTTTGATGAAATTATTCTCGTTTGATTTTTCTCTATTTATTCAAATCAACATTTTGCTTGGGTAGACTTGACCTTTAAATATCATCCAATCACTCTCCTTTGTCTCCAGGTCGAGACTATAGTTGAACAAAATACTTATCCATACAAATGCAAATCAAGGTTACTACCCGTTTCCTAAAACTTTGTTATAATAACAAATTAGCGATAACTATTGATAACTATACTGCATGAAAACCTTCAATCCTATTGGCTGATATAAGTAATAGTAAATTTATAATATAAATTGTGTATTTATTATTATAAAAATGTCTTTATAAAACGGGACACATGACTGGTATATTGGGCTGTCGGTTTGTTATTCTTATTCAATTTTTTTACTACTTTAGTGCCAATCATATTTCGGAATATGATACAGGTAAAGTTGGAAAACGGTAAAGGAGGCGAGATGCACATTTTGATGGTATATTATGAGTATCAAATTGATGATCAATCAGAGGTCCCTGTCAGCACCGGATATTAACGAGTTTTCGCAGCCAGTAGCGTACGCAGGATTTTTTTAAGGGGGGGGGGGGTAAGCTGGATAAAAAAAGGGTCTTGACTACAAATTTTACGTCGTTTTGTACCTCAAAAAAATAACAAGCAGAAAAAAGTCTTCAAAAAAATGTTAGGGGGTATCAAAAAAATTTAAAGGGGAGGTCTGAACCCCTGTAACCCCCCCCCCTCCTGCGTGCGCCACTGTTCGCAGCCACTACGCAGACCAGACGGTTTCTGGAACATTGAGAATCTATTGAAAATGCCCGTCAAACTACGAATGAACAGCTGAGAGGTCACTGTCGAAAATTGGTGAACCACGGCAGATCGAGATCGTCCAAAGATTTGGAGCCGAGGTAAAATTACAAATCTGTCGTTTTTCGAGAGTCACGGACGAATTAAACGGTTGTTTCTATTCACCGACCCTCGACAAAGTCCCCCATTGTCATGAAGGGCATTTGACAATAGATTCTCTACGTTCCAGAAAGCGTCGGCGTAGTGGTTGCAATAACTCCCTAGTCTCAAATCCAAGCCGTACTGCTCACATCATAATTATACTAACTGGACTTCAAGGCTAGTTGCCAGTTTGAGGGAGAGTTAGCAGTTAGCCTTTGAGAATTCACATGTAATATAATAGGGGCGGATCTTAGATTTAACTCAAAAGAAGTTGTCAATGCAATCCGTTTGACTCTTGTTTACCTTACACGTTTAACCATACGTTAGGCCTACAACCCCTCCCAGAACCCGCCCACGCCACACCCCCATGCACCCTTAGCTTTCTTAGATAAAAATAATGTAGCAAAATATGACAGATCTACAAATGGTCTGTACAACACATCCATTTTTAAAATCTTTTGCGAGTGGATAATTTCAACTACATATACATGTACAAGCTCTACTTGCAGTTATAGGGGGTTATAGGCCTACTTACATTCTTTTTTGCCTTTCAGTTCGGGCCACTCTCCTTCCTTGAACCTGTAATCTTCGAACGCGACGCCAGCCAGGGTAAAAAGCATCCGAGCCGACTCTGCTCGACCTCGGCTGTTCCAGTACATCAACTTATAAGAAGGCATGGTGGACTAGTTTCTTCTTGTGGTTCCCTGTTTGGTCTCCTTATGACAGCGAAATGCTTTAAAATGGTCTAGGAGGACACTTTTCTAACCCTGGAAAGCGAAGCTTCGGCTACGTGCAGTGTGTTGAACAGATCGAGGAGCAGACGATCTATTTCATCCACGCAACGTAGACAGGGTAGACGCGCGCCACTGCACCGCTATAATAACTCGATCTCCACTAAAGCGTTCATAATCATACAGCGATGACTTGCATTTTTCTATTTATATTTTCGCCCTTTGTCAAGTGCATGTGTTCTGCGATATTGACGTTGGCATTGTATATTTGCTTATAGTCTTGTACTTCAGACCATGTACCATAGGTACTAGATTCACACAAGGCATCCGAGTGGAATTGGGTGTGTGTTGGGGGCAGGATGTATTTTTTCTCCTTTTATCTTGATTACAGTATTTGATCACCTATTCAACGGTAAAAGCCCGGGGGGGGGGGCACTCGACCAAAAAATTGGTAGGGGTGTGCCGCGGGCGAGGCAAAAAACCGTGGCCTTGGAGCGGGCTTATCGTAAAAAGGAGGGTCCTCGGAACGGGCTTCGGAACTACAAATGTTTGTGAAAACGGGGGTCCTCGGAACGCATCTCCGTATCTCTGTGAGTGCGTATGCATCCCTATGGAACGGGCAATATCGTGCATGACGCAGCTAGCGCGGCCTCCGCCGGGTGCGCTCGCGCTTAGGCGATGGTCGAAAAGCGCTCTACGGCCGCTTTTCACCAAAATTGTAGCAGATCAATGCGACCGGAACGGCGTAACGAAAAATATGCGAAGCTTTGGAGCGGATTTCTTTCTTCTTTTTTCTCGATAAGAAGGAAATGCTATGCCTTGGAGCGGCTTTCTTTGTTCTTTTTCTCAATAAGACAAAAATGCTATGCCTTGGAACGGAAATTTGAGTGTAAAAATGGGGGTCCCCTCCGCGGCACATACCCACTATGCATTATATACTGAGTGCCCCCCCCCCCCCGGGGGTAAAAGTCGAGTAGGATTAGATTCAATAATGTAGTAGTAGCGTGCATGGAAGTCAAAAGTGGTAGTAGCAGCAGCAGTAGATGTAGTGAATAGTGGTGGAGGAGGTGGCAGTAGTAGTATATAGTAGTAGTAGTAGTAGTAGTAGTAGTATATAGTAGTGGTAGTAGTAGTAGTAGTAGTAGTAGTAGTAGTAGTAGTAGTAGTAGTAGTAGTAGTAGTAGTATATAGTAGTAGTAGTAGTAGTAGTATATAGTAGTAGTAGTAGTAGTAGTAGTGTAGTATAGTATTGGGCAAGAGGAAAAGGTGCAATAGTAATAGTAGAATTGGTATAGTCATGGTGGTGATGGTGGTGGCGGCGGCGGTGAGTCGTAGGCCTATACAGTGCGTATCAAAAAAAAGGTTACACTTAGAAACAATCCTGTAAAATTATACATTTGTAATATCCTGAAGATTTTTCCACATTTTAACATAGGTACAGATCCATTTAAGCAAATGACGTTATAACTGTCGAAAAATATTTCCGCTTGAGTGAGCACCACTTACTTTTGAAAAGTTAGTGAAAAATGATTTGCGCAGAACTTTGAAATAGTTATGCGAATAAAACTAGACCTTAATCATGAATAGCATGTGGAATTTAGCTAGTAAAATTGATTTGAAAATATCCTTTACCTTTTTTTAACTTGTTTCCTTGCCCAAACCACTTCGGGGAGTGCATTGCGCCCCACCCCACTCCCCCACACACCAAGGCCATCGTGACGATATTTGCTTTACACCGAGGTGTGATTTACATAAAATGGCTTAGGCTTGATTTTCATTTTGTTAATCATTGTCAAGCTTGGGAAAAGTGTGGAGAAACAAGTATTAAATGAAAAATGAAAGGTAAACCCACTTTAAGTGATAAAAACTTGGTGAAAAAATGCTAGAGATGTCTGATATAAACTTTTGTTCAGATTCAGTTATGTCCTCAGATCCAGCTGGCACAAAAAGGTAAAGGTTGTGTTTACTAAGTGTTGAAATTTTAATTTGGGTTGCAAAATTGTTAGAAATTGCTTGAATGTTTCCGTTTTATTTCAATTGACTAAAAGTGCAAGGGAAATGTATGAAAAATGTTTCGCATGGTAAGTTTGATTTCGCCCTTCCGCTTGACACAGCATATAAACGAGCACTTCTGCGCAAACAGATTTCTGCGAGCTTTACAAAAATGGACAGTGCTCACTCAAGTGTTACATTCTGTCAAAACTTTTACTTTCATTGGATAGATGAGACCCAAACCCAAGATTATATGTGAAAAAATTACCCACATGTTGTATATTTTTTAATTTCCAGGGCTTTTTCAAAGTGTAAACTTTTTTTTGATACGCACTGTATAGTGGTAGATGGAGTGGCAGTATAGTAGCATCAGCAGTAGATATCGACATAGCGGAAGTAGAAGTAGTAGTAGTGGTTGTAGACTTGAAGTAGTGGAAGAAGTAGTAGTAGTAGTAGTAGAAGTAGTGTAGTAGGAGGAGGAGTAGTGGTTGTAGCATTGTTATATTATCGTCATCTTCATTTAATGTTGATTATTGTTTTTATATTCATATATATATATATATATATATATATATATATATATATATATATATATATATATATATATATATATATATACATGTATATGTATTGCATTTTATCAACGGGCATGAAAAATCGCCCCTCCGCATTTTTTGATAGTTTTCACTTTGCAAATGCGAGCGGAAAGCTCGATTTGAAGTTTTATATTGTTATTAAAGGCCCCCTCACACCTAACCGAATCGCCTGAAATATGCCTTGCGATGGCTGGCGAAAGCCATTTTTTTTTAAAAGTCGTCTTCAATGGTAACTGATAGTAAATCATATTTACCCTTCGTGTTTGGGTTCGTACGCCTCCTGAACTAACAGCTGCGATTATTCGAATTCGCGCGGAAATTTTGAACATTAAAAAATTTCCCGACGAATTGAAAAATCGTTGGTCATCTGTTTGAATTCGCATCTCTTTTTTAGTTCGTGTGTTATTGTCGCGCATAGTCCCTCATCGCGCTTTTGCCAAAGTCCGGGGCCGATCTCGAAAGAACCCTTAACGAAGCAACACGATGACACAAACGTACAAGAACACCCGATATATTCCGTCGTCTTCGTTTCTAATCGCACGCCATATCAATCCATTGCTCACTGTTCGTTCGTCTTATGAAATGGAACATTTTGAGCATTGTTTGACATGAAGAAAAAGATTAAGGCAGATCCAATTGTCATTAAATAAATTAATCGAAATGCAAGATGTCCAAACAAATATTTTTGGATGGCCTTATTGTGTCCACCAACTTTAAAAATTTAGGGGGGGGCCTGTCTCCCCGTCTCCGAAAATGCAAGTTTAATACATAGATTTATTGCAGAAATGAACTAAACAAACAACAAAATTTACATTAATCAATCACTTGCACTTGCAGTACGAGTAAATGATGAGCAGGAGTGTTTCTAACAACTATCTTGTCACCTATACAAAACAATAAGTTCACATTTTGAGTTCCACACTACCCGGTTTGTCAAGTTTCACCAACTCGTCATCTTGCCTTCTTGTTCCAAAGAAGTCTACTTCCAAGTTCCAACAACTCGTCATCCGTGCTTCTCGTCCTAAACACTTTGAAGTCGTCTTGCCGAGTTTTAACAACTCGTCATCTTTCTCTTCTTGTTCCAAAGAAGTCTACTTCCAAGTTCCAACAACTCGTCATCCGTGCTTCTCGTCCTAAACACTTTGAAGTCGTCTTGCCGAGTTTTAACAACTCGTCATCTTTCTCTTCTTGTCCCGAACAAGTCTACTTTCCGAGTTCCAACAACTCGTCATCTTGTCATTTAACCCATCTTCCCATCTTCTTAACTCGCAGGCACTTAATTAAACCCTCCGTAGACATGGTAGACTTCTGTTTCTGTGACTCTTGTCTACGAACTCTCGTCACACTAGCTTCCTGTTCCTTCTGTTGCGTAACACCAACACCAACCATAGTATGACCAAATACATTGACACATTTTACGTCTAAGATAGTATAAGTCATAGTGACTGAAGGACTGAGCTTATAAATTTTATTGACAATTAAAGTTCACAAACTCCAAGGAGGTCTTTGATCCCGGGCTTTGATCACCCCCTACGGTCCTCCACACACATGTTCTCTCCATCTCTGATATCACCAGATAAAATTAGAACTGGCTGAATTCTATTTTTTGTTAAATGTTCACCAATAATTTTCATATTTTTTTCTGCTATTGTTACAATGAACATTATGTAAGGGTTAATAACTTCCCCTTTTAAAGAATCAGAGACGATTGCAACCAATCCACGTGAATACAAAATTTAGTATTAATACTCATATTGTTTCGGCAATCGACTGATCATAGTCCAAGATCAATGTCGAATGTGTACTGTAACACACGCGTCATAGGTGTCAGTGTTGGGTCATCATTACGTAATAGCTTTGTGGTCAGTGCTTTTCACGAGAAGACTTGTATAAAACTTTACGTCAGAGAACAGCTCCCCACATCTCACGAATCGAATCTCGAAAACCGGGCAGAAATCCAAGTCTCATTTTACTCTGCCCATAAGATACTGCCATCGACATCATCATGCCCAGTTATAAATTGATCTACTTTAATGTTCGTGGTCGCGCCGAGACGGCCCGCATGTTGCTTGCCCTGGGTGGTTGCGAGTTCGTCGATGAGCGTTTCGAAGTCGCCGAATGGCCACAGCGGAAGCCCGACACGGAAAGTGAGTTAAAGTTACAATGTATTGATCCCAGCTATTGATTCGTAATGATTGCTTGTGATGGCTAGGGTTTTTTAACGTAACTAATGAACTAACCTTCAGGTTTCAGTCTTTCCCCTTTTTTCTTCTTTTTATATTTATTTTGTGATCACCTGAACTGCCCCGGGGGATCGAGTGGCCCTAGCTGACCGTTTAATGGGAGTATTCCCTCTTTCTAGTGTAAGACGTACGTTCAAAGGGACGACAACCTGCATGACCTGATTCTTGATTTAGACATTCACAGTCGAGTCCTTTCATAAATTATGCTTCGTGTAACAATCAATTATATTGTCATCTATTTTGCAAAATTTCCAAAAGGTTGTAGGCAATGCCCTTGTAAAATCCCGATTTTATCATTATTATCATTATCATATTTGTATTATTGTTGGTAGGAGTAGGGACCCGGGATGGGGGCGTCTCTCACGTTCATACAGTGATTTTTTTTCACCTGAAGTCGGTCCAAAGTACATTCTGTAAAGTAACTTGATCTATACAGTCGTTTATTTACCTGTGTCTTGGTACATATTGTTAATACACAGTGAGTAAACATGATATTCAAATATTTGTTATCAGAGATCGAATAGTATAAAATAGTCAATGGCAACGCTACTTTTTAAAACACTGATGCGGTACACGTGGGACTATGTCCTCCTTACCCATTTCTTCATCATCTTAAAGTTGACCGTACAAGAGAGAAATGAAATTATCCTGATTATGCATTACAAATATCAGAAAAATCGCACTCCCCCTCCAAACAATGGTCTCGGTATTTTGAGATTTTCAATTTGTTTTCTTAAAAGTGACATGCCTAAAGTACCATGCAAATGAGAGTCATCTTGGGTGTCTTTGAAATTTTATGTGCAGAAATTTTGAACCCTTCAGATAATTCCTTGTTTGGTGCCCTTTTTTGCTGAAATTATATAGGGATCACTGGAGAGATGAGGGCGAATTGTTTCTTTTTCAATTTTCCTTTTATTTTCGCTCTCAAAACTGTGCACTCTATACAAACCACTTGTTAAATATGACGAGTTGAAGGGACTAGAGTCAGCTAAGTGTTACTTTTATGTAAGTCATATTTGAATATTTTCTTTTCAGATTTGACTATTTGACTAGAACTTACTCATATCTGACTAGGGGTTACTATTATGTTAGTCACATTTGTTCTTCTATTAAAAATTGACTAGCACTTGGTCATTTCTGACAATACAAAATGATAAGAAATTTTCAACCTTCTGACTACTATACTAGTCATTTTGAAATAATATTCAAAAATATATATTTCTTTTACATTTTGAATATTTTTAAAAGTGTGGCAATAAGGAGAATAAACTAGTCATTAATCCGTTTATTTTCCCATTTCCCCCCATTGGACAAGCTTTAAATTTTTTTTAGATATGACTAGAAATAATGGTCAGGTCCACTGGCCGATCTGGGGGGGGGGGGGGTCACAGCCTGCCCGTGCCCCTCCCACCTTTTGAGAGGCACAATTAAAATTTGTAAATATAAACCTGCCGCTAAAACACAAGTGAGCCCCCTTTTGAAAGTGAAGACCTTAGGGTTTTTTTTTTTTTTTTTTTTTGCTTGTCAATTTTTTTCTCTGGAAAATGTGCCCCCCTTTTGGAAAATCCTGGATCCGCCCTTGGTCAGGTCGGTACTACTATTATGTTAAGTCATATCAATTTGCTTGATTTATTCTCGCAGCCTTTCCCATCGGACAAGCTCCCGTTTTGATGGTGGACGACAGGGTGATACCACAGAGTAAAGCCATTAATAGGTACCTAGCCAGAAAGTTTGGTAAGCGAGTTCCATATGTTATATGCCTGTCTACCACTCCCCCCTCTCTCTCTCTGCGTCTCTTTCTCTACCTCGTTGCTTTACAATGACGCTCTCATTGAACTTTTATCATACTTTTTTTTCAATCACCCCCCCCCTTCTCTTACCATGCTAAAAATGGGAGGAAATGTTCACTCAGAAGTGAACACATTTCTCTGACTTTCTCCCAACCTACTCATCTCTCTACATCTCTCAACAACTCGTCTCTCAACACTGCAGTAACTTTGATTTCTATCAATCATTTTTATTTCATCATATATTTAAAAAAAAAATCCTATCACGTGGTCGATAACATTTCTTTTCAACAAAGCCAAGATGTTTACACATCAGTCATCATCTACAATGTAATCGAATTCTAATCTGCATTATAATGCAGTCTAATTGATTGTCAGTTTTAGTTCAAATTCAGTGTAATTCCATTTGTCCATAACAGTCTAAAAGTGAGTTACATCCATATCAAAAATTTCTCTTAAAAACGGAGAATTAAGTTCCTGCAGCAGAGTCTCGAGAACACATTTATTCTTACAATGTGTAAAATTACAGAAACTTTGTTTATGAGATATGAAGCCTTATAAATTTCCTGTATGAATTTCCCCTTTTTCGAAAATATATCTTCTGTTTTACATTGCAGAAAAATTCCTGTCATAACAATTTACAAAATGAGCCTGTATTTTTTTCCTGCAAAATCTCCATTTTTTTTTACAATGTCCGCATTAGTCTAATTGTCGACATACTGCCTTGCTTTAGATCTTTATGGAGCAAACGACTTCGAACGAACTGAGATTGATATCGTCCTCGAAACCATGAACGACCTCGAGCTAAAGGCTACTCTCATCTATGCACACCACCCTCCTGAGGATGAGATGGTATGTGGTAATGGTATAGGACCTAGCATTTGAAGTCCGGTCTAACTTAGGCCATAGTCCAACTTGGTGCTATGGAAAGCCGAAAGCGTCAAAACTCTGTGTACATTGTATATTTCGCATGTTTTCTTTGGTCTTTCATCATGCGAAAAAAAGACAATTTTAGGTATTGTTTTATGACGGTTATGAATGATATCATTGTTAAATGAGCTGCAAAATCGAACTTGTACTGCTATAGATTTGTGTCACGGTTGGCCATCCATAGTTAAGCCACAACTTTAGACCAGAGTTTAAATTAAACCTGATTTCAGAATACTTGCCACAATTAGATCCACTTTAATGCCACAACCGCCCCCCCCCCCCCTGGACTCCGAGGCCCTGTCTTACAGAGAGTTGCGCCGATTGATCCGATCAATCACAAATATGGGCGGCCAGCAACATCAACAGCTAAAATGCAAGTTTGTTCGAAATATTTTCCACACATTACGAATATGCGTACATTCATCATTATCTTCAAAAATTCGATGTGATTCTTTTTGTTTATTAGTATATAGGAGATTGTGCAGATTTCCTGTAGAATAAAATATGGTATGGATGGATTTCTATACTGGTGAGATTGATTTATGAATCGTAACTCTTTGTAAGACGGGGCCCGGATCGACCGAATCAATTGATCATTTCAAATGACATCCGATTGGTGGAGCCGGTTTCGATGATGTGACTGTAGTTAGCTCTTATCCATAACCATGAATACGGTAGTTATTTCATCCAGTTTATGCGCTTATCTTATCAGAGCAATGTCTTAAACATTCGACATCAACCTATTTTTTTAACATATCACATTTGACATTAAATATCAAAGTTAAAAAATGAAATTATCTTATGTAACTAATGCAAGAAGTTTGGAATAAGTGTTATCGCGTCACTCAGATTTTGATTTTACTTCACTTTTTTTCTTACAGAGAGACTCGCAGTAGCCTAAAATTTCCGATGGTAGTATTCATACCACTATTCAGTATTTTTTATTTAGACCTAAGATTTTACAGGTCGGAGTGTTCATATCAAATGCAATTACAACTTTCCCAAAAATCGGATCTATATATATTGTCACTCCGGTCGTCGCTTCATGATATTTAGATTATTTTGCTTTTTAAATTTCTATTTTTCAGGCTAGGCTGAAGAAAGAATTTGCGGAAAAGACATCCAAGCCCTACATTTCTTACCTTGACCAACTTATAAAAAAGGCAGGAGGGAAGAATTTTGTAGGAAACAAGGTAATGCAATAAAAAAAATAAATAATAACATTCCTCTCTGTTTTTGGTTTATTGTGCTATGCTTCATTCATTTCATTCCATTATTATCATCACTATCGACTTCTTTTTATTTTGATGGAGTATTGAGTGCAGCACAGTGTCGATACATTTTTTGCTGAAGGAAAACAAGCCATAGCTTGGATTCGGACCCAAGACCTTCTGTTTGAAAGGCAAGAGTCAGAACCACTAGACCACGACCCGCCCATATATAATTTGTTACCAACGTGTTCATAAAGATTTGATTTCCAACATCATTTCTCTCACAAAGCATGTTGTTTTCAACTGAATTCATTCGGATTACTTTCACTGATCATATACAATGTATCATGATTGTTATACATACAGCGCTTTCTAGCATTAGGCTTACTGAAGAGACTGCCCTGGCTCCCGAACGAAAGCAGAAATAAATGAATGAATTAATAAATGTTTAACAACCAGGGGCTGTTGGGGTTTTAGGGGGGATACGGTATGGAAACTCGCCTTATGCATTTAAAGTGACTTTTTATGTTGACAGATCTCACTCGCCGACATCCACGTCTTCACCATGCTCGAAATGTTTACTGACAGCGCTCGAGGTATAGAGGGCGTCCTTGATGATTACCCTGATCTGCGAGCCTTCTATAAGTATTTCAAAGAGGAGGGCCCACTCAAATCTTACATTGCATCGCGGCCCGCCGCAGATTATTAGATATTGTGGACTTGTTATGCCACAACAGGCAGTTTTCGCTTTTCCACCAGTCCACGCAAGACGGGATGAGAATACAGTAAATGTATTGAAAATGCCCTTCAAATGACCAAAAAAATAAATCAAACAAACAAACAAAGAGCTAGGAGGTCTTTTACGAAAAATAATAATATTCCGATTTTCTATAGCGCTTTATAATTAGCTTAATACATCGGAACGGCGTGTCTAAGCGCTTTAAAGATGTATTATTACCCTGGTCGTCGGATTCAATCAGTCATTCCCGCACACAATGTGTACGCATCCTCCACTCCCTGGGGAGTATTCCAGTCAGTCGCCAGTGAGGCGCACACAGTACTGGACAAGCTGCAATGACTTTCACATTCTACCGGGTACCCATTCAGCACCTGGGTCGGGAGTGGCAAAGTGTGGATTAACGCCTTGCCAAAGGACGCCAGACAGCGGTGGGATTCGAACACACGACCCTCTGTTTACAAGGCGAGAGTCAGAACCACTACACCTAGGCTTCTCCACATATCGATGAATTGAAACAGAAGCGTTCGGAGCTGACGAAGAGGGCAAATATGTCGTTTGTCCAGAGTCTGTGACGAAACTGCAGTTTCGTCACAACAATTTTCGATCGACAATACATTTTCTATGTTCTTGAATCCGTCATGCGCAGTGGAGCTAAAACACCTTGTTAGATAGATCGTGGACTTGCTACGCGGCCACAGTCACATCGACGTAACCTACTGTAAACGGACCATTGGTGTGGCATTGGTAATCTGGGTTCGGTTTGGCCAGTGTGACTGAGGTATTTAAAAGGGGTACTCTCCCTACTGGAAAGAACGCAGTGTCCCACAGTGTGTTCCACAGTATGTTCACAGTGTGGAACACAATGTGAAATCACCTTCACATTTAAGAGAATTTCAGCAGTGTGTCCACAGTCATGTTCACATAGTCGACCATGTAAACACGATGTGAACAGTCGAGGTCTCCAGTGTGGTGTGAAAATATCTTCACACTGTTGAATTTTAACATTATAACAGTGTGACTAATATTTTCACATAGTCAACTAAACACTGTGATCACACTGTGAGATATTGTGTTCTCACAGGCCTAATACAGATACAAAACACTGAAAATTTCATCAAATTTGAACAAGAAATATTTAATCAAGTTATGACCTTTCAAACGCTTGCATTATTTTTGATGAACCACGCCCTCATAAATATCCAATGCGATAGCTGGTTATGTCATATATCCCTACTTTTTATATCATTATATGGATTTATAAAATCAATTTTTCCCTCTAAGACTGAAAAAAATAGGATTGACTTCTGATTTACTGTAATAACTGTGTAAGATAATCATTTTTGAAACTGTTTTTCAATACAAATAGAGATGTTTTAAATACATTGTATGAAATGTATAATTTCATGTAATAACATAAGACAAAAGAAATAACGGCATTCATCATACCTGTGTCCCCCCCCCCCTGTTACACCCACAAATGTAATAATCGCCCACAAATGTAATAACGCCCACAAATGTAATAACACTTTACCCACAAATGTAATAACACTTTACCCACAAATGTAATAATTTTGATCGCCCACAAATGTAATAATGACTTTACCCACAAATGTAATAAATTTGAAGGGATTTTTGGCGAATCCGTTCTAAACTGAAATCCTATAGTAATACGCTCATATAGCACAAAAGTGCAAAGTCTTTATCTCCAGACCCGGTTAATAAAGAAAGTATAATATAATCCAAAGTCTTTTCTTCCAGACCCGGTTGTTTCAATAATTATAATATAAGTTCAAAGTCTTTTTTCCAGACCAAGTTGTTTAAAAAATTATAATATAAGTCCAAAGTCTATTTTTCCAGACCCAGTTGTTAAAAAAATTATAATATAAGTTCAAAGTCTTTTTTCCAGACCTGGTTGTTTAAAAAATTATAGTATAAGTCCAAAGTCTTTTTCCAGACCCGGTTGTTTCAAAAATTATAATATAAGTTCAAAGTCTTTTTTCCAGACCCGGTTGTTAAAAAAAATTATAATATAATATAAGTCCAAAGTCTTTTTTCCAGACCCGGTTATTTCAAAAATTATAATATAAGTCCAAACTAAGATATGATAATGATATTCCAGTGGAATAAAAATGAGAATCGAGCTTAGTCTTTTTCCAGACCCAGTTAAGTAAAACTGGTGGAATTAGTGTCTTTGTTGTTGTTTTCACTTAAATACGGCGCATATTGTGAATATATGCGCTAAGGGTAAATTGAGAATCAAGCATAGTCTTTTCTCCAGACCCGGTAACTAAAACTAAAACCCTATAGTAATGTGTTCGTAAAGCACAAATGTGCAAAGTCTTTTTTTCAGACCCGGTTAATTCAAAAATTATTATAAGTCCAATGTCTTTTTTCCAGACCCGGTTGTTTAAAAAATTATACTGTAAGTTCAAAGTCTTTTTTCCAGACCCGGTTGTTTCAAAAATTATAATATAATTTCAAAGTCTTTTTTCCAGATCCGGTTGCTTTAAAAATTATAATATAAGTCAAAACTAAAACAACAAAACAAAGACCTATGGTGTAGTCTTTGCTCCAGACTTAGTTATTTCAAAATAGGAAATAATAAGAAACAATAAAAAAAAACTATATCAACAAAGACCCCACAATATCATTGATGTAGAATAACGTTGTTATTGTTATCTTGGGTTTTAAGGTGCGTATCATTCAGATATGAACATTTACGCCTATGATTAATTTGTCGTTTTTGTGGTATGCTTTATCACAGGGTTTTAATAGTTTAGAAGATGCTGGGGTTAAGTCTTAAGATTAAAGTTTCGCTTAATTTGTATTTTTTCAGAAAACTGGATGTGGGGTACAGACAACACTCTAAACCCAAGCATTTTAACTGGGCTTAATTTTGAAATTTGGTCTTAGTTTTTTTTCTCAATATTTCTTTGTTTTTTAAATAACCGGGTCTAGACGAAAGACTATGCATAATACTCGTGTTATTCCACAGGAATAAGAATATGACAAAGTCTTGTGTTTTTAAGACTGTTTGAATTATTTTTTAAATGACTGGGTCTGGAATAAAGACAACGCTCTAAACATGTGCTTTTCTACATGGTCTTAATTTGGAGGATTGTTTGTTCTTATAGATTCGTTGTTGGGGATGGGTTTTATTGCTTTTTTATTCTTGAAATAACTGTGTCTGGAGGAAAGTCTACAATCGATCTTCATGTTATTCCACAGTAATTAGATTATTGGGTATTCATTTTAGAATATTTGTAAAAACTTTTTTTTTTCTTCAAATAATAACCAAGTCTGGAGAAAGGATGTTTGCTTTACCCATGCATTATTACAATGTTTTGTAAGGGTCTTAGTATTATTTAAAAAAAAAACTGTGTGCGGGGTAAATACATATTTTTACACCCAGTTACACCCAGTAAGGGTGTAACTTTTGAAGATTGGTCTTAGATTTGAACTGTTTAAGTTTTTTTAATTCATTTTTTTTAAATAACCGGGTCTGGTGAAAAGAGTACGTTTTAAAACTCGTGTTATTCCAGAAGAATAAGAATATGATATAGTCTTACGTTAGAAGATTTTTTTGGGGTAATTTTGTTAATGATTAGGTCTGGAATAAAGACAATGCTCTAAACCTCTTTTTAAGACAGGTTCTTAGGTTGAAGGATTGTTTGGTCTTAGATTTGGAATTTTCTTATTATTACTGTTAGCGTTATTTAAAAAAAAAACTGGGTCTGGCTGAAAGACTATGCTATATGTCCATGTTATCCAGCATTAATAGGATTATGGGGTCTTTATACTGTTTTTGTTGTTGTTATATTGTTATTTATAATTTTCGAATAACAGGGTTTGGAGAAAAGACTAAGCTCGATTTTTATTCTTATTCCACTGGAATATCATTATGGTATCTTAGTTTGGACTTATATTACAATTTTTGAAATAACTGGGTCTGGAAAAAAGACTTTGGACTTATGTTGTAATGTTTGAAACAACCGGGTCTGGAAAAAGACTTTGGACTTACATTATAATTTTTTAAACAACCGGGTCTTGAAAAAAGACTTAATTTAGACTTATATCATAAATATTTAATTAACCAGGTCTGGAAAAAAGACTTTGCACTTTTGTGCTATATGAACGCATTACTATAAGGATGTAGTTTTTAGTTTTAAGTAACCGGGTGTGGAGAAAGACTACGCTTGATTCTCAATTTACTCTTAGCGCATATATTCACAAAGCGCACCGTGTAAGTTCAAACAACAACAAAGACATTAATTCCATCAGTTTTAATTAACTGGGTCTGGAGAAAAGACTAAGCTCGATTCTCATTTTCATTCCACTGGAATATCATTATCGTATCCTAGTTTGGATTTATTATTTTTTTTTTAGATAACCGTGTCTGGAAAAAAAGACTTTGGACTTATATTATAATTTTTGAAACAACCAGGTCTGGAAAAAAAGACTTTAAATCATATTATAATTTTTGAATTAATCGGGTCTGGAAAAAAGACTTTACACTTTTGTGCTATATGAACGCATTACTATAGGATTTCAGTTTAGAACGGATTCGCCAAAAATCCCTTCAAATTTATTACATTTGTGGGTAAAGTCATTATTACATTTGTGGGCGATCAAAAATTATTACATTTGTGGGTAAAGTGTTATTACATTTGTGGGCGTTATTACATTTGTGGGTAAAGTGTTTTACATTTGTGGGCGTTATTACATTTGTGGGCGTTATTACATTTGTGGGTGCAACACCCCCCCCCCCCCCAATTTTTTTTTTTTCGAAAATCAATAACCTCAGGCATTAATTATTTTATATCGGATTTTGAGTGTTTTGCTCGTAAAATGTTACTCTTATTTATGTAGATAGAATTTATATCCTTTTAAGTCAACGGATAATCCAACATGCCTTACGTGGTATCTGTTCATTACTAAGTACGTAGTTCTGGACATAGAAATTGAAATGAAAATTCAAATCCATTCGGCTTATTGAAAAACATGATGCTTATGATTATATTGATAATATTAATAATACAATTCTATCATTTTGTGTGCAAATTGATATGAACTACTTTTGATGTATGTGCGTCATTGTAAGATTATGTCACATTTATTTGTGTTATATTTTATAATGGAAGGAAATAAAAAAATCTAGTTACTGCCTCACTATGGTTATCTACCATTAAAGTGCCGAGTGGCGTACCGTCAAAATTGCAAGGAGTTAAAGTAAACCCACGTGGATGTAGTTATGGACCAATCAAATCTGGATTAAGTTAGAATTCTCAAGATTAATTTTAAAATCTAACACGTCTGTTAATGAATATTTAGGATTCAAACTGGATCAAGAGTTTGATTGGTTCCTAACTCAGGATTTACTTTGAAACCTAAACATTCATATTTTCATTTTTGAATCTCAAAGGATTTAATGAATCTTTAGGATTCAAACTAAATCGAGAATGTAAATGGTCACTAACTACAGCTAATCTGGATTTACCTTAAATCCTTCTCATTTAGAGTGTTTTTAGGGGGAAATGTGAATTGTGCCTCGTATGTGCCACTTTCAAGGGACGAAAAAAAAACTAGAAAAAAGAAGAAAGCAGATATAAAACATACACGCTCGTGCTTTTATAATATTTCACTTTGTAAAAGCATGGTTTTCGTCAACGAAAACAGTCCATCATTGAGGCAAATGAGGGAAAAAGTTATCAAATTTCAAACGATCGATATATTGCATCTTCGGAAATTGGACAAGAGAAAGAGGGGAAAGGGGGGGGGGGGGCAGTCAAATATATTGCTGTACACACGCTTGACCAAAATACGCGTTTAAAGGGGTGTTTTTTCAGTTTCGGACGCGGTCCGCGCGTGGACTCGTTAAAGGGATGGTCCGGGCTGAAAATATTTATAGTCTAATAACTAGAGAAGAATTCACTGAGCAAAATGCCGAAAATTTCATCAAAATCGGATAACAAATAACAAAGTTATTGAATATTAAAGTTTAGCAATATTTTGTGAAAACAGTCGTCATGAATATTCATTAGGTGGGCTGATGATGTCACACCCCCACTTGTTCTTTTGTATTTTATTATATGAAATTAGGTTTATTCAAATGTTTTCCTCCAAGAACTAGAAATATTGGATTGACAACTGATTTAGTTCATTAGATATTTATTGCTGCAACTTATTACATTATAAGGGAGACATATTATTCACACAAGTATGAGATAACGAAAAATTATGATTTTATGTAATAACATAAGAAAACGGAAAGTGGAGATGTGACATCATCAGCCCACATAATGAATATTCATGACGACTGTTTTCACAAAATATTGCTAAACATTAAACTTCAATAACTTTATTATTTGTTATCCGATTTTGATGAATTTTTCAGCATTTTGCTCAGTGAATTCTACTCTATGTATTAAGATATAAATATTTTCAGCCCGGACCATCCCTTTAAGGGCATCAAAAACACAGATTTTTAAGAAAAAGGGTAGTTTTGAAAGACTGGTCAATTGTCAATCGCGGGGTCAAACGTATTTAGGGTATGTTTTTTCCCAAAGCCTTTTTTTAAGACTAGCCAAACGTGTATGGTTTTTCCCTAAGCTTTTTCACCGAGGTCATATTTTGGCGACAATTTCTTTAGGGCCCAAAATGTGTAAATAAAGCCCGCGAAAAACTTGTTTGGAAATTCCTTGGTCACGCGTGTGTATTTGACTGCCCCCCCCCGGGAATAATAAGTGTTTCTTTTGGTTAGACTGTATTTACTTTTATTCACGACCATGAAGACTAGTTCAACTGCCTTATTCAATTTTACACATTGCAATGTAAATATATGTTTTTTAGTGTTTCTATACATGAAGGTGAAATAAATGAAATGAAATGAATAAATGGTCCAGGCAAATTATTCACGACCATGAAGACTGGTTCAACTGCCTTATTCAATTGTACACATTGTAATGTAAATATATGTTTTTTAGTGTTTCTATACATGAAGGTGAAATAAATGAAATGAAATGAATGAATGGTCAAGGCGAACTCCTAGACTGTACGAAATGAAGAACCCATTCGAAGACACCAATCATAAATCATATGCACTATACAAAAGGCCGGGTGGGTGTTTCATAAAGCTGTTCGTAAGTTAAGAGCGACTTTAAGAGCGACTGGTGATCCTTTCTTGTGGTAAATGGTATATTCATTGGCGATGGTTCAGCGCGTAAGAAAGGTTCACCAGTCGTTCTTACAGTCGCTCTTATCTTACGAACAGCTTTATGAAACGGCCCCCAGGTCTGTGTCTGTAGATTAATATTTGCTCAACACGTTTAAAGGTTAAAAGGGTCATGCACATAGATAGACCCTAGGCGCGTACGTATTGCATGTATTGTGGAGTATCGGTAGGAAAACTTTGGCAAAGACCGACCATATAGGAATATAGATCAAAATCGTGAGGGTTCAAGACAATACACCCGAAATAATTTATTCACCACCGTGACATTGTACTTGTGACCAGTGTTTATGATTTTCATAAAAACCAAGTTAACCCGGCAAGTTGACTCGTTTAAGACTTCATTTCTCGTTTATCTCGCCTTTTAAGATCTGCTTTCAAATCGAATCGAGGAAAACGGAATCCAAGCATTACATTCTCTCTGCATAGATAGTCATATACCATCTTCAATCATCACCATGCCCAACTATAAACTGATCTACTTTGATGCCCGTGGTCGTGCCGAGCCTGCCCGTATGATGTTTACTCTTAGGGGTATCAACTTTGTCGATGACCGTTTTAAACACGAGGAATGGCCGCAGCGAAAGACCAATAAAGAAAGTGAGTTTTTAGATTATTGAAACCCCTTTAAACAATAAGGTGATTATCATGATGAGCAGATGATGATGGTGCTGTGTGATGATGATGATGACGACGACGACGACGACCATGATGGTGATAATGAGGACGATGATGATATGCTGACGATGGTGGTGGTCACGGTGGTGATGATGATTGTGATGATGACAATTCGATGGTCGATGACGACGACGAGTATGATGATAGGGATGGTGGTGGTGGATGGTGGTGATGATGATGATGATGATGATATGCTGACGATGGTGGTGGTGATGATGATTATGATGATGATGACGATGATGATGATGATGATGATGATGAATGATGATCTGGGACTGTGATGGTGGTGCGGCGGTATAATGTATGGTGATGGTGTATGATGGTATGAGGGGGGGGGGGTAGTGATGATGATGGTGATGATGCCACTGGCGTGAATCCAAGCGGTGAACCTATATTGTTGAGGGAGGGTGATCTATTCTATCACCCCCCCCCCTCCAACTTGAATAATATGACGTCACGGATCTAGGCCAATGGATGATCTACAAGTATAATACGTTTAAAAAAGGTGAGAGTATGCAACCCTGCATGTTGTACTCGATCTTCACACCTAACATGCTAAAGGGTGTGAAAATTCAAAAGGGTGCAATAAAATAAACCATTTCTAAGGGGCTTGGGCCTGGGAATGATTTTTTTTAAAGAGAGTGTGCTGGTTTGTTTAAAAGGTTTGACTGACAAAAATGGGGTTTGCTTCCAAGTGAATGTTGTGAATGTGATTTGGGTAAAATCTCTACATTATAGCGTACCAACCTAATTTCCAGGGGGCGCAGTACACCCCCAGAAAAAAAAATCTTGTGGATCGATGTTTCAGCAGCACCCCCGCTTCCCTGGCCCATGTTAAAAGGCACAATTCTGCACCCTTTATGGTGTAAAATTAAGTAGCAACCTGTACCTGTAAATAATTTCGCCCCTAAAGAGCCTCCAATTTGGAATTTGAAGGGTGCAAAATAATGTGTGTATAGGCCTTGCTGTTTTCTTTTGCCATCCCTTTCGGAAGAGTTCGTCATTTCAAATATTCTAAATTGTCAACTGAACTCGGTCCAAAGTTCACTCTCAATTACCAGGGTCTATTTGTCGTTTGCTAAAAAAAACACAGTGAATAAATTTGATATTGAAGTGTTTGCTCAATAATAAATACGCAAACCAATGACGAAGCTACTTTTTGAATTTCTTATTCAGTAGGCCTACTTTAGATTGTTTTCTTTACCGAGTTTCATGTCATCATATCATCATTCTCTTTTGTAAAAAGCGGATAAGAAAAAAAGCTTGTCCTTGGATATCTGACGGGGTCGTCAAGCTAATGAAGGAACGTGATAAGGTTCTAAAAACAGCTAAAGTTAACAAAAATAATGATATTTGGGACACATACAAATTTCTGAAAAATAAAGTTATTCATCTCATGAGAAAAAGTAAAAAAGAATATAATGCTAACCAGATTTCACAAAATCAAAACAATAGTAAGAAAATGTGGAGATGTTTGAGAGAACTTGTGCCCAAGTCATTACCTATTTCTCCCAACACCATAAACGTAGATGGAACAGATGTGTCGGGCAATGCAAATATTGCTGAAGGATTTAATGAATTTTTCATTTCAAATGCTACTAATATTACTAAGGACCTGCAAAGGGATACGTCTCAACAGAGAGTTCAAGTAGAAGATGATACAAATGTTGGTTCAATTCACTCTCAATTTGAGCTAGAGTTGATTACTAGAGATTTTGTTTTGAAACAGATTGATAATCTGAGTATAGATAAATCAACTGGGGAAGATCATGTCAGCTGCAAACTTTTAAAGATGACAAAAAATATTATCGCAGAGTCCCTTTGTGATATTATTAACAAATCCCTTACTACTGGAGTTGTTCCTCGTGAATGGAAAAAGGCTCGGGTAGTACCAATATTTAAATCTGGTGATATGTCTTCGTTGAATAATTACCGCCCAATTTCTATATTACCAATCGTTAGTAAAATTTTAGAAAGGGCTGTTCACCAACAGCTAAGTGAATTCTTGGACGTGAATGATTTATTACACCCAAATCAATCTGGTTTTCGGCCTATGCATTCAACAACTACTGCCCTTGCAAAACTTGTAAATCAGTGGTCGTTAAACATTGATAACAATTTAATTTCTGGAGTTGCGTTCATAGATCTTCGGAAGGCCTTTGATACCGCGGACCATGAGCTGCTTTTAAATAAATTAACTTGCATTGGTTGTAGTAAGAGGACTATCACTTGGTTCAAATCATATTTATTTAATCGACAACAAGTGACACAATTCAAAGGAGCCAAATCGCACCCTTCAATCGTCAAATTAGGCGTGCCACTAGGGTCAATTCTAGGTCCCCTTTTATTTTCAATATATGTTAATAGTTTACCTGAATGTATTCATGAAGGTATTATAGATATATATATGTACGCTGACGACACGACACTTACCGTCAGTGCGAATGATGCGACAGTTTTGGAAGAAAAATTAACTGTTGCATTAAACAAGGTCATGGCAGGGATTAAAGATAATCAGCTCGTCCTCAACACTGAAAAAAATTGTGTCATGATAATAGGTTCTCGTGCTAATCTCAGGAAAATAGATTCTTTCATGATTTCGTTAAACGGTGATTTGATAAATAGAGTTCAATTCACCAAATGCTTAGGAGTTTTGATAGATGAAGAACTGAAATGGTCAAAACAAATTGAAAATGTATGTAAACTTACTCAGAAAAGCATTGGCATAATAACGAGTGCGAAAAGTTCTTTGCCTGTGAAGTCCTTAAAGTTGCTTTATAACAGTTTAGTGTTGCCAAGATTTGATTACTGTTCTGCTGTATGGTCGAATAGATTTCAATCCCATACAACTAAACTGCAAAAAATTCAGAAGAGGGCTGCAAGAATTATATTGAACAAGACATACGACACACCGTCGGCTGATTTGTTCACAAGTCTTAAATGGATGACACTAGACAAACGATTTGAGCTCAGTCGCGTTTTGATGATATTTAAATGTGTTCATAATTTAGCACCTTCTTACCTTCAGGTAAACTTAACCAATCCAAATGATGTACATGAACATCATACCAGACAGAGAGACAGTGGATATTTACGCGTGCCCAAGTTTCGCACTGATTGTTATAAGTGTAGTCCAATCGTATCTTCAATATTTGAATGGAATAAGCTTGATAATTCAATTAGAACAGCTCCTTCTGTCATTTCATTTAAAATAATGTTTAAAAGAACTTGTAATTTATAAATAACTTGCGGAACATCCACTGTTGTGCTTATTTTGTGTTAGCATGACCTTGATGATTTGGTGTATATTATCAGTATTTTCAAGATATCCTTCTTAATTAATTTGATTTATTGATATTTTATTATACGTCAAACGAGTGCCCGTCTGCGTTTTGTTTGTTGCTAAGTTTGTTAATGTTTCGTTTTACATTCAAATCCTAATGTGAATCTTAATGCTGTAACATTCTGTACATACGTTATGCATTTTGTAAATATGTTTATTGTTATTCAGGGCCCCATGGAAGACCACTACTTATTGGTGAATGGGCTACCCTGTCAAAATATCAGAAATAAATAAATAAATAAATAAATAAAATAAATAAAGTTGAACCTAGAAAAAGGAAAACTGATCAACCACATACATCTAATCACAATTGCCATAAAAGTTGGTATTTTGAGATTTGAATTTGTGTTCTTAGAAAGTGACATGCACAAAATTCTTAGAAAGTGACATGCACAAAGTCAATAAGCAAAGGAGACAGGCGATAATGTCACCCTGTGTTATTATATTTACGATTTTGTATATGAACTTGTATTAAAGCTCTCTCCTCAACCCTCGTTAAACATAATCTGTTATTAGTAAATTATAGACACTTAGAAAACAGATTCAATTTTGTACCTTTAACCCAATGCGCTTTTCCACATTTCAGGGTGCAGCTAGCTACATTTCGCACCATTTAGGGTGCGGAAGTGTACCCCTGGGGAAGTTGCAACATTACACCTCTTGGGCGCAAAAATACATTCACTCTTGACATGCTAAAAGGTACAAATCTCTCAGGGTGCAAACTGGTATTTATGGATGCAATCTTCAACAAAAGGTGTATTTTCTTAAATAATTTTTGCACTTGTTCCCATTAAGTAGCACGATTCCACACCAAAAGTTTCTTCCAGTATCGAATATGCATCTAAAATAATGTATCGTGCAAACTTTAACCTTTCCGTCCATCATGTGTATCTTCTTCTCCTTGTTATCTCTATCTCTTCCTATCACTCTCAATCTTTCAAATCGAGTTATTAAATATTGTCACTCATTTCCGTTATTGGATGAAACTAGGGATAATTCCCAAATATGTAATCAGGGGAGAGTTTCATGAAAGAATTGTCGGATGTTTTAAATCCTATTTTATCCGACAGTTACCTCAGCCAATCATAATCAAGGAAAGATGTCAGATCTGACAACGGTCCCCGGGAGCGGCACCATGGGGGCGGCGGAGGGGGTGGCAGCAGGGAGGGGGGCGGCCGCTCCCAATTATTTTGATTTTGTTGTTCCCTCTCAAATCCATGACGACAAGAAGGCTTAACTGGTTATCGTCGACCTTTTAGAGATTTAGTGATCGACATTATTTGCTTGATTTCTTCCCGATGCAGTGTTTCCCACTGGACAAGCTCCCGTTTTGATGATTGACGACAAGGTGATTCCGCAGAGTAACGCCATTTGCAGGTATCTGGCCAGGGAGTTAGGTAAGCGGATTCCAATACCTCAAGATATCTGCCTCTCCCCCCGCCCCCTTTTTCTCTCTCTCTTTTTGGCTTCATTTTTCTATCCATTAAGGAAGTGTATTTTCGGTGAATTTTTTTTTTACTCAACCGGAAGTGAAACCACTCAAAGATCATGGAGATCTGACATCCTGAATATTCCCAAAACGAGTACAGGGCTTCATTAACCTTAAGAGCATTTGTGAGATTTTTCGCCTTTTTTCGCGATTAAAAACTGGCAAAAGAGGATTCTACATTATAATTCCTTAATCGACCGTAAATTATGTTTGAAATTACTTAGGTCTTTGTATTTTGAAACAAAAAGCTTGAATTCACATGCAAAATCATCTTCACTGAAATAACATTTCAATTGTTTCAAACAACAATTTCCAACAGTGTTCATAAAATAAACGAAAAATGCAGTATAGCCATTATAGTGCTCGTACCAATCTCATTCTCGATATACTGTCTTGTTATAGATTTTTATGGAGCTAATAACTTAGAAGGAGCTCAGATCGACATCGTCCTCGAAACCATGGGCGACATCGAGCTTAAGTTACATCACGTCTACGTAGGACAATCTGAAGAGAAGAAGGTAGGGAAAGGATAAAAATCTGCATTCATATGCCTCACTGGAAAGTTTCTGCTACGCGGTGTACGGAGGATTCAAGGCAGATACAATGGGTGATTTCAAATCCGGTGTTGGCCTTGGTGTTGGTGTTAGTGTTGGAATTTGGATTGCTTCCCCTAGCTCCAAAATCTATTCTGAGTTTGTAAAACTGATCCAGATCAAATTATTGACATCTCATAAACAAGTGAGTGACTTTTCAGGACCATCTTCGCTTTATGTGTGGTGTTATATTTGTGTAATAATTGACCTAACACCAACACCAGTAGGTCAACACCGAACTTGAAATCACCCAATGTATTGTCAAATAATGCTCTTCATGACAAAGAACCTCCGAGAAGTCTTCGTGAATCAAAATAGCAATTTCGTTCCCGACTCTGGACAAACGACAGAGCCTATTTGCTATTTTTCGTCAGCTCCGAAACTGCAAAACTGCTGTTCCGGCTCATCAATTTTCGACAAAGACAATTTTTCGACAAAAACCTTCCAGCTATTCTTTGTCATTTTACGGACATTTTCAATACATATACTGTGTTCTTGAGCCATCCGTACGTTGCGGAGTGAAAATTTCTGGTCTTACCGGTGAAACCGGTTCCGAAACCGACCACAATTATTAATGCGATATTTCCAATTCACGTACAATCTGTCGGTTTTGTCGATGTGACCGCAGTAGAGCTGATCAAATTCGCTGCACAATATGCGATCCGACTACGATCCGATCGAATAACATTTTGCCTGAAAAATGAAAGCTTTCAAAAAGTGAAATTGTCTAATATGAAGTTTGGATTAATGATTGATGATTTATAATAAAAACCTTAAAATATATTTTTCAAAAGTTTGGATTAATGCTATGAAATTACAATAAAAAATCTGACCTACTGCAAACCCGTGGTTAGAGTAAAGTCCAAAGTCGGCTTTAGATCGCGGTCGATGTCAAGGTTTTACTATCACTTCACTCTGATATGGAATTGAATTCACTTTTATTCTTATAGGGAGGCTGGCAGTAGACATGGCTTTATTATTTTCATATTTTCATAATTTCATACCAAATTCAGAGCTTGGTTTTTAAGATTTTACGGGTTGTGGGGTGTTCATATTAAATGAAATTTACAATTTTTTTCAAATCAAATCATAAAGATACCGCTGTGGAATTGTGGACGCCGTAATTCGTTTTTGTTAATTTCTCGTTTCAGGCTGAGCAGAAGAAAGAGTTTGTGGAAAAGACGTCCAAACCCTACTTTTCTTATCTTGATCAACTCATCCAAGCAGCAGGCGGGAAGAATTTTGGAGGAAATAAGGTAATGGTGAAGAAAACAACATTTCCCATTGAACTTTTTTTATTATTTGCTTTGGCCTCCACCCCCCCCCCCTACATGCCCTAGCTGTCTCACCAAGGGAGACGTCTCTGCGACGTCTCCAGACAAGGTGAAAAGTATTTTGACCGACAGTCGCGAGGATGTTCTTGCGAAGTCTCAAAGTATATAGTCGCTGTAAAGTTTTGGAGATTTTTTCTTAGGTGTAGCGACGTCTCGGTGATGTTTCTGGAGTCTACGTGGAGTCGCTAGAAGACCATACATGCTCGATTGTCAAAGACCTTTCCAGGCTTTATGATGTCTCTGAGAGACATCTCCATCAGTCACGGTGGCTATACTACTTTTACGTCCCGGTAATGTCTCTGCGATGTGTCAGAGATCTGTCAGAGCCGCCCCGGAGACCTGCAGGAGACCAGAAAGACTGATGAGACGTATTTGAGACATCTACATTGATAATAAGGAAACCTCTAGCTCTGCGACGTCTCAAGCATAAAAGCTTGACTTGACGTCACTTCGACATCTCCGAGACGTCGCAGCGATTCTTGGAGTCTTTGCATCAATGTCACCGCTACTGTCGTGCAAAGCGCCTGTGACTTTGTCTGAAGACCACAAAGACGTCTCCTTTGGCGAGATAGGTCCTTTAGTGCCAATGATTATAATTGTTGCGATGAATCTTATTATGTATATTAGGAAAATACAGGTCCTTCCCTGCTTGCAAAGAACACAGTGTCTCAAAGTGGGCCACATTATGGAATAAACTTTTAAATCATATTTAAACCGTTAAGTTTGAGCACTTCAACAGTGTGGATCACCGTGACATTTTCACTGTCCACTCCAAAGTCTACTATGTATGACGCTGTGTCTTCCCAGCATCGTTTTGTCTGATCCGTTGATACATGCCCGGTGCAAAGATGTCCGGTGTGAAACCATGGCTACGGCCACAAAAGACGGAAACACTGCTGTCACATGCAGTCGCACCATCGAAACCGACTTCAGGGGCCCGTAACACACAGGTTAGCAAATTAATCGCTAATTATGAAAGAACAATTCTGATTGGTTCCTAGCCAGTCTATTGAGCAAATTGCACTTACAACGATGATCCTGATAGGCCAGTTCATATAACGATTTATCGCCAACTTTTGTGTTACCATGGTTACGGAGCCCAGATTGGCCAAATCGATCTGTATCGCGTTATTTTCAATGACATGGCCTACCATCGGTCGGTACGGAGTCGGTTTCGTTGGTGTGGGGCATTACTTTGGTACTCTAAAAACATTCACCTCATGCATTTCAGTGACTTTTATTCATTTTTCCTCCACTTTATGACGACAGCTCTCACTGGCTGATATCCACGTCTTCAACATGCTGGATATGATGACTAACAGCAAGTATGCTATAGAGGGCGTCCTCGATGCCTACCCTCAGCTGAGTGCCTTCTACAAGTTCTTCAAGGAGGAAGGTCCTCTCAAGGCTTACATTGCATCGCGGCCCGTCACAGATTCTTAGATAGATCAAAGACTTCTCATGTTACAGTCACGAAAGCAACCGTTGGTGTGGCATTGGTGTTACGGAGCTTCTGATCAGCGACATACGGAGGATTCAAGAAAAGAGAAAATTTTATGTCTAATGCTCGTCATGACAAATAACAACAAATAAGTCTTTGTCGAAATTGGTGAACCAAACCATCGGTTTAATCCTTGATCCTGGAGGGACGACATATTTACTGTTTTTCGTCAGCTATGAAACTTAATAGGACTAATTGCTTCCTCAGCTCTGGCTCACCAACTTTCGACAAAGATCCCAGCTGTTTTTTTTTTGTCATTTAACGGGCATTTTCAATACATTTACTCTGTTCTTGTATCCTCTGTACGTTGTTGAGCGAAAAGTGCCTAATAAGCTGAAAACTTTGGTCAGTCTGAAGTAGGTTTTGCCGGTTCCATGACAATTGCTGCGGCGATCATAGATCCGATGGAAAATCTGCACGTTAGGCCAAACATAACCTAACCTCCAAAACTCCATAAATCCTAATCTTTACGTTATTCTGAACCCCAAACTCTATTACAATCCCGAACTCTAACCCTATGCAATCTGAGATATCAAGACCGGAGCAAATGTCACCGTTTTGCCAGTGTGAATGTACATAAACATATACATTGAAGTCCACGGAAATCTCAACAAGCCACAGAAGACCCAAACATAGTGCCATACGGTGGTGAAACAAATCGATGGATTAACAAATTAATCCGTTTTGATTGCACGGCTCGAATATTCGACCGAGGAGTCGTATATATTGTATTCATATGAATTTGACATATTTTTATATATGAATTGAATAAAAAATCATACGATTTGATATCACTGAATATATTATTTTCATCTGTTTATAATTGTATTATGTAACCAATGAATCATATTGTTATAAAAATAAGAATATGGATGAAGCTATCATTGGTGTGTGATTCAGTGGAGCTGACCATTAATGCGCAAGTTCAACATAAGCATTTCTTTAAATTTTCAAATCCAACAATATAGTTAGTACTTAATGTATTTGGCCCCTAAAGAGAATAATATATTATCAGGGATCGAAATAAGACTGCCTTGATTGGGAACGACACATAATAGAAATCACGTGACACTTAAACAAATCAATACATGTCGGTATGTATTTTCTCAATAAAGTTTATTAAATAAGAAAACCAGGCAAATTTAGAATTCAAACATCCCATTGGTAAGTTAAGTTCTTTATCTCACTCTACACTGGGGGCGAAAATATGCCCCAACCTTTTTTCCCCCGTAAGTGAATTCCCCTTCTCTTTTATTTGGCTTAATTGCTTGCTTGTCAGAATTTTTCTGAACCAAAATGCCACTCCCCTTGGAAAATCGTGGGTCCAACCGTGTATTTAACCCTCTGTTTCGATATTCCACATTCAAGATTCAAGAAGTTTATTTTCATTTCCATGACAAATATAAATCAAATACAAATCAAAGTATGAGTACAAGATCAATTTCACCTCTGCATAATTATAAAATAGAAGCTTGTATAAAATAGTATTAAGCGTGTATGGAAATGAGGGGATCCACTAAAAAACATTGCTTGTAGAGCGTGGATCCCCTAAAGCGGGTTGAAGAAATAATTTATATTAAGTAATTGAGAAAAGTTAAGTAATAACAGTTAATGAAATGTGGAAATTCAATCGATTGTACAAAATGTACAAATATACAATATTATAAAATGGGAAAGTAAAACGTGATAAATAGGAAAAATATTTGTTGCCATTCTAATTAATTCACATTGTTGCCATTCTAATAAATGACACTTTTTTAAATAAAAAAAACAACAACCCCCCCCCCCCCCAAAAAAAATGAATTTAATCTTTAATTGATTTACTTGAGAAAAATGGGCAAATAAATTTAGGTACGGCGGCCAGTACGGCAATTCCCTCTTCATTACACATCCACCCCTCTTCGAGGTCTATTGGAAATCACTTGAATGGATGATTCCGCATGAATGAAGAAGATGAAAGGCATGACTGTATGAGCCTTTGTTCGTTGAGTTATTTCAGATTTATTGTGAATTGAAATTGACAGAGCTCGATGAACATCAACAGAAGACGCCACATCGCTGCCATAAATTCAAATACATGTATATCGAAATATAGATTGGGCCTGTACCGTCACAAGTGCTTTTACCCCTGCCTCTATAGTAGTTAGGCGTGGGAGATCAAGTTCTGGATCAATCGCTAAGGAATTGCATCCCGATTGATATTTAGCAATCGAAAAATTGATTCAACTCTTCCGAGTCCGAGCCGTTTCATATTCCAAGCTGTTTCAGTCATGCCAAGCTACAAAATAAGCTACTTCAACATTCGCGGTCTCGCCGAGCCCGCCCGAATGATGCTCGCGCTACGAGGCTGTGAGTACGTGGACGAAAGATTCTCACACGAGGAATGGCCACAACGAAAGATTGACAAGGCTGGTGAGATCGAACGCTACCAATTCATTTATTTTTTAATCTAAATTTCATTTTTGCTGTATTTCAATTTTGATAAAGGGAAGCCTTTGAGGCCATAGGGTCGAGCAGAGATAATAACAGCAACGTTTGAATGATATATATTAATTACCATGCAGTGCATGGCGTATATGTGGTGAACCCCCCCCCAAAAAAAAAAATAAAAAAAAAATAGGGGGGCAGATGATTATGGCGTATGGGGAACAACTTTAAAAAGATTTGATTGATATCAGAAATTGAATTATTATCAAACATTTGATTCTTCACATAAAAATATATAGAATTCTTGGTATAAAAAATTGTCATGTTTGTATTTCAAAATAGCAAGAAATAGGAATAAATGATATATATGTGCGATATAATTATGCCCGCGTCGAGGAAAACCCCGTACGTTGCTGAGCCAAAACTCGCTATTAAAAGCATATAATCATAATATTGGTCGACCAACAAAAAAATAAAGGTCAATCATGATAATGAACGTTGGTGGCACTTTTCATAAAACGAATAATTGATATTTGATTGCACTATATACAATACTGTGCACCTCCATTGTGCACCACCAAATATTAACATTTACTCCTACTTCCTACACTCAATTTTTTTGGGGAACAAAATTATGTTTATTTGACTATTATTTTTACCCCTAACGATAACAGCATATCCTCTCGGGCAAGCTCCGGTCCTGACAGTTGATGGCAAGGTGGTTATCCCGCAAATCAGGGCGATTTGTAGATATCTCGCTTCCGAGCTAGGTACGTATTCAGACAAAAATAAGCATAGAAATACACAATATTGTTATATCAACTTGGCATTACTCTTGTTGGAATGCTCCCCAGGGAATAGAGAAAGTGCATGCATCGTGTATATACAGGCAAGCCACGCGCAGGATCCCAAGATCGGGGTATATGTTCATCACTATCTCAAAACGGAATTTTGTTATCGTTAATTTTATTTTAAAAGGTGATATAGATTTTTAAAATATATTTATATAATTTGTTCTAAATATTTTAGGTTTAAAGTTAAGGTTTGATGGATAATTTTTTAATAGGTTTAATGTACGATTTGTATAATTTATTAATTTAATATTATTTTAGAGCGCATATCGAGAGTCTCTAGAATATTATGCGCTATATAAATTTCAAATATTATTATTATTATTATTATCATCATCATCATTAATAATAATAATATAGGATTTGTATAGCGCACGTATCCACTTTGCTAGGTGCTCAAGGCGCTCCTATGTATAACCCCGGCTAAGCTAGTCTACCGATTTCGGTGCGCACAGCTTTTTGAGAAATAACTTCCTGCCGGTACCCATTTACCTCACCTGGGTTGAGTGCAGCACAATGTAGGTGAATTTCTTGCCGAAGGAAAACACGCCATGGCTTGGAATCAAACCCACGTCCTTCAAATTGAAAGACGGGAGTCTTAACCACTAGACCACGACGCCCCACATTATTATTATTGTCACCATCATCATCATCGTCGTCGTCATCGTCGTCGTCGTCGTCATCATCATCATTATCATTATTATTAATGTAATTGTTATTATTAATATTATTATCATAGATCTTCACTGACTGTGATTGGTAAAAATCTAATATTTGTTATATCCATCATATTAATAATATTCTGAACAGGTGATTAGACTTAACCCCATCATGTGATCAAAGATAGCTCCAACCAACGTCAGGAATTCGGGCAAAAAATGCCATGAATCCTGAAATAAGACGTCAATAAATGGTACAAAACTATTTACGACTTGATCAAGTTGATGGGCGGGATTTGAATAGTTACCCGCTAGTCACACGCAAAGCTTGCACGGAACGATGTGGCAGTATCAGTGCATTAAAATTTTCCATCTGGAATCTTGAAATCTGGATGATATTTCAAAACTGTCGAGTTTGCAAATCACGTGACTAACTGGTCATTCAAATTTAGTTTCATGCGAACCATTTATCTTATCTCCTTCATAGATTTCTTCGGAACAACACGTTTGGAAGGAGCTCAGATTGACGTCATCCTGGAAACGCTCACTGACATCGGAAAAAAACTTGTACCTATTCTTCTGAACCCAGATGAAAGTAAGAAGGTATATATAACTGAAAAAACACTTGATACAGGGGCCGCGGAACGGTTTTCAAAGTGGGGGAGCTGACCATGCAAAAAATCACAATCAAATGGCAATTTTTACGTTTTTGTACACGGTTTTTGAAAAAGTGGGGGGGGGGGGAGGGGGCGAAGCCCCCCTCCCCAGCTCCCCCGCTTCCGCGGCCCCTGTGATATAATCATTTCTTTCCAATGAGCCAAAGAGCGAATTTGGGGGTCATTGGAAATTACCAGTTTTCCAGAATTTTCTGACAAGTAAAAAAAAATAAAAGCACATTGATTCGCATTTCAAAAGAAATTAAACTGTCCCGTGGAAAAAAAAATATGTCAAGCAGTGAAAAAGATATGGCATACAACATTGTGCCACTTCTCATTTAAGTTCTCGGTATCAGAAATTCTCATCTTCAGAAATGACGCCTGAAATGAGGGTCTTACGAACGAGAGAGGACGGAATGGCCAATGAAAAAAAAGGTGAAAATCTACTTGGGAGCGGCTGGCGAGGTGAAAAGGGGGTCTGAAAGGCCGCACGTACGCTGCCATTAAACGTGACTGCCCCCTCTCACGGGGTCAAACTGATCGGTAAACATATTCTCATATCTCTCGTTATGTAGGCTGAATTGGGGAAAGAGTTTGTCCAGTCTTCTTCCAAACCCTACTTCTCTTATCTTGACGAACTAATCAAGGATGCAGGCGGGAAGTACTTCGTGGGAAACAAGGTAATATCACCTCAGAATCTAATGCACGTTGTTCCCATTATTACCCTACGGTACGTCGGCGACTGAGATACGACGGGTTTACGACCGTGTAACGACTGTCCTGCGACTATGTAGGCGGGTAGAATTTTGTAGGAAACAACGTAGGGCGTAATTTAAAACAGTTAGGCACAATGTCCCCACACCTTATGGTCGGCGACTGGTATACGACGGGTTACGATGAGGACTATACCTTCCGGCTGTGAATATGAAGAGTTTAGTTGCAAAAGGGGTTAGGTCCACTTTGGACCATTCCGAGAAAAACCATGATTTTTATTCTCACTTATTGCAATATTCTTATGAGAAACTAAATTGTCATGATGTACTACCCTATCATGTGAACATAAAATTGGGTATAAAAGAAACCTACCTGTCTTCATATTTTTCAAGATATTCTTTTTCATAAAAATTATGTGTGGACCTAACCCCTTTTGAAAAAAAAAGAAGCGATTTTTCTTTGCCATTTTAGTTCACTTTCAACTTTTCTTTGGTATCATCTTATGGAACTACTAAAAATCTATACATTGAGACATAAAAATCTAATTTGATGAAAAATGGACCTAACCCCTTTTGCAAGTGAGCTCTTCATATATCGCAGCATCGCGATTTTGTACAATTCAAAATTGTCCAACACATTTTGGGTCATATACAGTCGAGGTAATGTGATTGATAATAATAATAATAATAATAATAATATAGAACAATAACCCTAGATTTCTGGAAGAAGTCCGGTTGCTGTTTAATATACCAACAGAACATCAAGTTGTGGACAAGGGAAATAATAATAATAATAATGATAGTAATAATATTAATATTGATAATAATGATAATAATATTAATAATAATAAGAAGAAGAACGTCATATTTTACCCAGGGTAGCCACTTGAGTTCTGAAAATTGTTCAACCAGCGGGCCCTGCTTAACATGATAAATTGTTATTATTACCCCGGCTTTAGCACGGCTATTGATCAGGCGCTCGAGCATTCGTCTTCCTACCATGCCTACCTCACCTTGGTTGAGTTCAGAACAGTGTGGATAAGTTTCTTGCTGAAGGAAAACACACCATGGCTAGTCTTCGAACCCGCGACCCTCTGTTTGAAGGCGAGAGTTGGCTTCAGCAATTATGAATCAATAAGAGCCAAAAATTGTGTCCGTTTTACAAATAAGCAATTTGACTCTCCATGTATTTTCTCACCGATTAAAGCTGTTTTAATGCCAATATTGTATTAGTTTGAACTAATGAATTAGCTTTATATCGTGGTGTATTAGCGTAAATTAACTGTATTCGTCCCCTCCTTTTTTTCACTGCATTGCAGATCTCATTGGCGGACATCGAAGTCTTTCACACGCTGGATATGATGACGAACAGCAAGTACGCTATAGAGGGCGTCCTCGATGCCTACCCTCAACTGAGTGCCTTCTACAAGTTCTTCAAGGAGGAAGGTCCTTTGGATTCTTACCTGAAATCTCGACCCGTCACGGACGCATAATAGGGAGTTTTCGCAACAGTTACCCAGACGCTTTCTGGAACGTAGAGAATCTACAGTATTGTCAAATGTCCTTCATGACAATGTACTTTGTCGAGGGTCAGTGAATCGAAACAGCAGTTTCGTTCGTGACTCTGGGACAAACGATCGAAATATTTGCGATTTTTCGTCAGCTATCTTTCTTTTCTTTCTTTCTTTCTTTCTTCCTTCCACCCTTCCTTCTATCTTTCTTTCTTATTTATGTATTCATTCTTTTTAGAGTGGTCCAACTAGGCATTTCTCCCTGGCGCAACGACATGAAGGTATTAAAAACAAAAAATACAAAAGAAATTTAAATTTGGGAATGTGCCGACAAGGTGGTAAGAATTGCTCAACATTTAAAAATCATTCCCAATGAGTTTATACCCAGTAGCTCCCATCGACTGCAGTCACCAACTTCTTCGATGGCTTGAGCCATTTCTAAGGTGAGTCTCGACTTCCAGCTGACCATGTTTTGCGACACAAGATTCCGGTTTCTATCAAACTGTTATTTTCGGTATCTTATCTATCTCTCCTCTCACCCTTTCTGAACAAAACTGGAACACCCTTTGCTCTAAATGCTCTTATCGTGTGAAATGTAAGGTAGTGAACTTCTGTAATGTATAGTAATGGTGCTAAGTTCGTTAAAACATAGATGGCAAATTCGCAGTATACATGTACATTGCACGAAAAAAAAAATTGCACCCCAGCCTCCGATTAACATTATGTGATGTAAACCTTATAACAATATGTTAGATCCCGCTTCGGATTGGAAGATTGTTGTTATCAAGTTCACTCAAACACAATCATTTTGAATTTCAAATGCAATACAACAAGAAGGAGATGTCAAAAAATGTATAAAGTGAAATTTTAAATAAATAAATAAAACATAACTGAATATTGTAGTAATGATTGTAAGTAGAAATAAGATGTTAGATGATGATGATGATTACGACGAAGACGACGATGATGATGATGATGATGATGGTTATGATGATGATGAAGATGATGATTGGTAAAGTTGGTGGTGGTGAATATGATGATGATTGGTGATGTTGGTGGTTATGATGATAGGGTTGATAATGATGAGGGGAAGAGGAGGGGAAAGGGTATAATGATGAAGATAATAATGGTGGTGATATAATGATGATATGGCGATGGTGAAATTGATGATTGATGATGGTGGTGGTGATTATGATGATGATCATGGTGATAATGATGATGGTGATAATGGTGGTAGTGGTGATGATGATTGATAAAGATTATGATGGTGATGATGATGACGATGATGATGATGACGATGACGATGGTGATGGTAAATTAGTTACTGAGATGATAATACTAGTGGTGATAATCATCACTGATAATGACGATGATAGAAATGATGATTGGTGGATGATAATCATGATGGTGATTTTGTTGATGTTGTTGTTGATGATGATGACGATGAGAGGTGATGATGATGATGATTGGTGATGTTGGTGATGGTGATGATGGTGATGATGATGATGGTAATGATGATGGTGATGATGATGATGGTGATGATGATGATGAAGATGATGATTGGTGAAGTTGGTGGTGGTGATGATGATGAGGATAGAAATGATGATTGGTGGTGATGATGATGATGACTAGTGATATGTTTGGTCTTGAGTCGACTTCGTCGGCGTGGTTGATGTGGTGCTATAAGTGAGTTTTTGCACCGCTTCTAGATTACAGCAAATACATTGACAATGCAAATCAAATCACAATGAAAATAAGCTAGGAGGTCTTTATCGAAATTATGTGAACCAGAACAGTAATTTCGTCCTGTTTCGGAGCTGACGAAATGTTGAAATAAATCGTTTGTCTCACTTCAAGGACGAAAGAGCAGTTTTGTTTCACCAATTTTCGACAAAGACCTCTTGGTTGTTCATTGTCTTGAAGGGCATTTGATAATACATGCGCTATGTTTCCGAAAGCGTTCTGCGTTGCGATTGCAATAACTCCCTAAGTTAAGCATGGCCCCTTCTCGATTCTTGTAGGGACTGCTCCACAAGGGGGGGGGGGGACAGGCCCTATGTTTTTTTTTCTTCAAATAGTGAAATGCTTAGGGAGAAAAGTAAGAGAAAGATTATGAAAGAAGAAAGATGGACATAAAGAAGAGAGTTAAATAACGTGTAAATCTATTGAATATTAGTCAAAGGATAAAAATAGGTCGTCTATCCCCCCACCACCACCCCCCCCCCCCATTACAATAGCCTGACACCGCCCTTGTATTGTGGCATACACGACTGTGAATTGGGGTGAATTGCTTGTTTGGCCAACGGATAAATCGGACAATAATTTTTGTCCCCAACGTACATGGCGTACGAGAGGCTTACATAATCGATAAAGAGCATACAGAGATTCTGGAGAAAGTTCTTTCACGCATGTCGTCGCTATTGTCTGGTCAATCTCGTCTGTAACAAACAAAAATCGTGGTATCTATTGTTTGGCCACACTGAATAACCGTGATTCGTCTCCCTCGATTGTATACACACCCTCCTATGTAATGACCATATATCGGTTTTAAAGGTTTTAGTGTGTTTTTTCCTTGCCAGCTTGAGCTTGTGTACCATTGGAATCGCTAATTGCTTAATTAACTTTACACGAATGCGCCCGAACGATATACCTTTTAGCAGAGCGAAAATCATGTTTACAGACCTCTTGCCAAAGTTAGACGAAATCGGAGACACCGTGTTATGCATCCAGAAACGGAAAGTGTAAATTGTTGAATGCTGTGTATTATATGTTTCCTACTGTATCACCATTTATTGGATTTACGCTGCTTTGGACAAAAGAGTATAATTGATGATTTAATCTTCACACACTCATCACATACATCTGGAGGAATCCTAAAAATATTGAGTATTCGATTTTGTTTTTCCCTGGAACGGTTTCCATGCTCTACAAGAGAGCTGGAATTGGTATTTCATTTGTATTCATTCGGAACCACCAATACGTCGTTACATAAAACTGAAAATGGTATCATCTGGATATGCGGTTATAGAATATTTCATCTACCTCCAGCAACATTAGAACATCAAACATCGGGCTATTGCAGATGATACTGATGAGTACTACAATATAGGATAGCGGACTTCAGTCAATTGAAACAGTCGGCGAATAGTTTTGGGGAGATATTCTTTACTTTTGTCCGGAGTTGAAAATAACCGCTCTTCACTATGGCGAGAATCAAGAGCCTGATACGCCGTAACCAATGTACCATTCTTTACCACGCCATTCTTCTCGTCTTCGTTTTTGTAGTCATTTCCAACTACGGCGATATCACTAACGTTGCTAAGTGCAGATTGTTTTACCAAAGGAGGGATGTCAACACGAGAGAGGACAACTTGGACACCAACCCGTCCATGCCGCTAGTCGACCACGTCGAGAAGTCGTTGGATGAGTTGAATTCTGACGTTCGGGACCCTGGTGAAGGAGTGGAGGGTGTGGCACAAGGGCGACCTCGAGACAATGCCACCTCTCCCGTCCAGGAAAATGCCGAGCTTTTAGGAGAAGGTGGTTCCCCTGAAAATGATTTTGGGAAGTTTAAAGATAACCGACAACTTCCGTATGATCTTCACGATATTCATGCTCAGATACTTCAAAACATTCCCATGATACCGCGCGTAAATAGAGTCGAAGCGGTGCCGCGAGTTCGACCGCACAGGAAGCCATATGAAGCCGTTAAACATCACTTCAGAAAAAAGGCAGGTGTAGTTCATGGACCAGCAATGCCTGAGAGGGAAATGACCAAGAGGGCGAATGTTCTTATTATTGCCGCAATGAGGACAGGCTCGTCCTTTCTTGGGGAATTGTTTCAGCAGAGAGGGGACTTCTTCTACATGTTTGAACCAGGAATGCAAATAATGCACAGGCTCGACTCGTTAAACCTGACCCGACGAGTGATCTACACAAAACTCATCGAAATGCTGCAGGACTTCTACCGTTGCGACTTCGCTTCCGTTCCTTTCTTTGTAGACGAATTGAATCGAACAACATTATTCGCCCGCAAGCAAATGATTCCCGCCCTAGTTTCACCTCAGTTCTGCCGCAAGCGTATGCCAGGAGAACGTCCTCGAGATGCGTGCCAAGATGTGAGCGTGAAGGTCCTGGAGACTGCGTGTAGAACGAAAGACCACACTGCCGTCAAATCTATCAGGGTACTGGACATTAACCTTATGATATCAGCAGTCAAAGACCCTGATCTGAACCTGAAGCTGATCCACTTGATCCGCGATCCTAGGAGTATGATTTTATCACGATTAAAACTTAATTTTCCTGCTGTCAAAGTATTCAATGTGACTGAGCTATCCGATGTATATCGCAACATCCTCTTGAAGTATTGCTCCAGCTGGCTCCAGAACTATGAGATAGGACACTATGTGCCTTTGATGAGGAAGAACTACTTGATGGTGCGCTATGAGGATCTGGCACTAGAACCCTATGCTTACACAAAAAGAATATACGACTTCGTTGGTGTTGGTGCTGAAATTCCTCCTTCCATGCAGACGTGGTTGGACACCAACACCAATGTCAACGATCCAAGCCAGAAGAAGGCTGCCGCCTTCTCGACTAAGAGGGATTCGAAGGAAGTCTTGGTCAGATGGAAGTCGAGACTCACCTTAGAAATGGCTCAAGCCATCGAAGAAGTTGGTGATTGCAGTCGACTCATGAAAGCAACTGGGTATAAACTCATTGGGAATGATTTTGAGATGCTGAGCAATTCTGACCACCTTGTCGACACATTCCCAGTACCTGAGCTTGATATCAACGCATTTGACTTTTTGTAGAAGGACATCACATATCATGCATGGTTCTAAATAACGTGCAAAATGTCATTGTCCTCTATCGCCGGGTAGATGAAAGGATTTTATAAGTTTTATCAGCAAAAATGACAAGACATTCGAGGAAGCTCACCAAGTGTCTAACTTACAAACAGTAATACTTACCAACAACACTATTATGCAACACCCATTGCAGCGAAACGGACTCAAGACTGATATACGTTATTTTCAATGGCACGATATTGATCGATTTAGGGTTAGTTTCGTTATTGTGACTTGGGCATGAACCCCGCATTCTTTTTTAGGGTAATGACAGAGTGAATATGTATAATTGCCCCCACGTTTGCATTATTGGTCAGTTTATATCATTGAAACTTAACAATTTTCTTAATATCATTTAATCGGAAAATGGCATTGAACACCGACAGATATGATTTTCGACATATAATTACGTACACTCATCACAGTGTATTCTTATGATGTCCACGTTGAACGCTATTTTCCGATTTTGTAGTACCTAATACTTATCAAAATATTGTTCAATCAAAACAATAAAATCATTCCCCTCCAATATCTCTCGTATATATGGGACATACTCTATACCACCCTCCTCCCCGATTTCATACGCTTGCCCGCCCTCTATTTTACATTGTTTTACCAAATTTTATACTTGATTTTTAAGTAAACATTTTATTGAATTAATCGACATCATCATTCTTCTATTAGGACGTTCCTTTGATGAATAAGAAAAATGGAAAGAGTGTCCCGATTGGTGGAATTTCAAATGATGTATGTTTTTAATATAAGTCATCTCTCAAGCGCATTGTGTGTCTAAAATATCACGCTTCTAGGTGTGAATTATGGCGTCGCTGGCTTTCCATAAATTTAAATGAAATGCTACTTTCAATAATGATTTTGCCATATATTATGTGACTTTTAAGTGAATTGTACATTTATTAATTTATATATTCGATGTATAATGTGTGTGTGACTATTTAACAAATTATGATAGAAAATTCAAAATAATTTTATAATTGAAAATAAAATTATGTGGAATATATCCATATTCGACCAAGTTTATCTTTATCATATGTATCATAATCATAACTTTCTTGTTTTTACTCTGACATTCTAGGTATCTTTCGTAAAATATACATATTATGTTATCAATCGCTCCGTTCTACACGTAATTCATTAATACCAAAGACATTATAGGCTTTCGGGATATCATCATATTTGGTTACACATTATTCATGTTATTTCAATGCTGAAAATTAAGGAAGGTCTTTGGGTATAGCAATCTTTCATGTGAATACCAAAAGTATGTGAAATACGATGCCTTGACAACACTGGGTGAAAAATCGATTGTTTCAAGGTGTGGTCCTCTATGTACACCGGTTAACACCACAGTTTTTGCTGTGCAGGTTTAAAGTTGTGGTTTAATATGGATAGCCAATTGTTACATAAATCACAAACAGTAGAGATATCATATTTCAGCTCATTTTGGCTCTCAAATCATTCATAATTGTCTATTAAGTATAAAAAGATTATTGTCTTTACCCTCGGTGAATCAGGAAAGAGCACAGTAAATTTAAGAAACATACAACTTAATACAAAATTTTACATATTTGGCTTCCCATAATTTTAGCGCAGAGTTAGACCATGGTCTATGTTAAACCTGACTTTCAGAATACGGGCCATTGATAGCAATTGAATCCAAATTGAAACCAATTGAAAATTCAATGTGTGTTCAATGGGTTTCAATTGGATTTTGTTCTGGGTATAACCATCTTCAATCCTGGATTTAAGACTACACCCTATCCTAAACCTAACCCAGACCCGTATTCTGAAGTCGGGTTTAAATTAAACTCAGGTTTAAAGTTGTGGTTTAAGTATGGGAAGCCAAAAGTATCAAATGTTATATTAAGTTGTACGTTTCTTATGTTTACTGTGCTCTTTCCTGATTCATCGATGGTGAAGCCAATAATCTTTTTATACTTCCTAGACAATTATGAACGATTTGAGAGCCAAATGAGCTGAGATATGATATCTCTACTGTTAGTGATTTATGTAACAATTAAACCACAACTTTAAACATAAGTTTAAGTTAAACCCGACTTCAGAATACGGGCCTATATCTTATAAGAAATAAAGCCCGAAGCGATTGTCGCCGGAGAAAATGTCGTGTCACCGAAGAAACACCCTAAATCCTCTTGGGGCCCGTTTCATAAAGAGTTGCAACTGTTGTAACCTTGCCATTATGGCAACTACCATGGTAGCCTTGATTTTGATTGGCTGCTGAGCCCTGTTACCATGGTAGTTGTCATAATGGCAAAGTTACCAACAGTTGTAACTCTTTATGAAACGGGCCCTAGATTTGTATATTTACGCACAATACACTGTAAAAAATGAAGTGCTAATTTAGCACTTACAGTGCTTGTATATAGTAACTGTACTACGAGCATGACGAGTGCTGATTTTCTAGTTTAAAGTTTAAAGTTTAAATTTAAAGTAGAAAATCAGCACTCGTAGTGCAGTCACTATACAAGCACTGTAATTGCTAAATTAGCACTTCATTTTTTACAGTGTAGATAAACGAAACCTATCCGTTTTTATATCTTATTATGAAATAATACGTTTTTGCTCCATATTTCTTGAGGATATTTATGTGTAGATGGACATGTTGCAATTTATAAAGTTATTTTACCTGTATGTGAATAATGGCTGGTTGTATCAATTTTATGAATATTTTTTATCATGGCCGGCCTATAGAGAGAGATAGAGGCATCTAAGGAAAGAGAGAGGGGGGGGGGGGGGTTGGAGGGGGAGGAGAGGAGGGATAAAAAGAGGGGTAAGGATCCCATGTATGAAGGGATCAGCGCGTAGGGAGAGAGAAGGGGAGATAGAGAAGGGGGGGGGGGCGGGGGTGAATGTGAGAGAGGGGATGGGGGAGTGGGGAAGACAGGGCAGGGAGAGTGATCGACAGACCGATATGATAGCAAGAAAGATGAATGAAGGGATCAGAGCATAGAGGGAGAGAGAGTGGGAGAGAGATAAATGATCATCATAATAGAGAGGTAAAGAGCCCATGGATGAAGGGGTCAGAGCAGAGAGGGGGGGGGGCAGAGACAGAGCAAGAGAGAGAGAGAGAGAGCGAGAGAGAGAGAGAATACAAATGGACGGGATTGGATATGTTTAATAAAGAAGAGATAGGAATAAATCATTACAAAAAATAATGTGGTAGTTAAGTAGGAGTATTATCAGAAATTTAAAGAGAAGGGGGAATAGGGGTAGCCACATTTTTCTAGGTAATTTATGGAAGAGATAAAGGGTGAGAGAGAGAGGGAGAGGACAGAGAGAGGAAGGGGATTGCGTTCGTGGGCGTGTGTGTGTAAGTGGGAGGGGGGAGAAGAAAATAGAAGAGGTACTCAGTATTTTCTTATTGCGACAATAAGGGAAAAGAAAACAATAGAAAATAGTGTTGGTAACAACTTAAAAGGGTTATATTTTTCCCTTCCCCTGGCCTGTCACAAAGGAGTCTGAATTGTTCAAAGACACGCTTAGTAAGAGCGAGTGACGTTTTTTTTACAAAATAATCTTTACATATTGGGCAGGCCTATCAGTGCTATATACTCGACATTACCCACGCCATACGTTACGTCCCGCTCCACTCCTTGGGGTGTCAAACTTTTCTTTTTCTAATTTCTTCTATCAGCGAAAAGTCCCCCGTTCGCCCAAAATACAAAGCTAGACGATAGGCCTGTCCTAATTCCCTCATAAAATTGGCGCTCAAAAGGCGCCGACCTTGCACCCCCCCCCGCCGTCGTACCTCCAAACAAACACAAAACATTTCTTGCAACCTTAAAAGTTGTCTGAGGAACCATTTTGACTATCACAAAGAGAATATGTTTACTCTCTCAGCATTTGGGCAGGTTGTGTACATTGAATCAGCCCAAGCATCGATCTCGATCCACATTCTATATAGGCCTACTGCATTATGTCGAAATATACATTGTAGAATTCATTTGTAATTCATTGTAGAAAACAAGTCAGGGGCGGATCCAGCTTTTTATAAAGGGGGGGGGGTTGGGGTGGTATGCGAGGGAGCGTAGCGACCGAGTCCAAGCGAGCGGAGCGAGCGAGGGGGAGGGTGTGGGAGGGGGGTGTCCCCCCTCCCACAGTAGGGAAAATTTTTGAAAATCTGTGTGTGAAAATGGCGTTTTCTTGCATCTAAAACACCACTCTTGTCCCCGGATTTTTTTTTTTGGGGGGGTTGCAACCCCCCCAACCCCCCCCCCCTCTAGATCCGCTTCTGCAAGTATTAAGAAGAAATTTCAGTATTTTCTCCTAAACATACATTTTAAGCAAGGTATAAAGTTCCGCTTCCTTTGCATCCCTGTTTAAACTTTTACATTTTTAAAAAAATCTTTATCTGTAAAAGTCTATTTTACCCTTTCACGCTCTCCAACCTATTTCCCTCTCACCCTTGGGTCAGATACATAAAAAGTAGCAATTGCTGCATGCAAGCAATTGCTTCAAGGACAATCACAAGCACTTGCTAGCCAAACAGAAGATCACGCTTCAGCCATGGGCGGAAATCTCTCCTCAAAGGTAGGGGACCAGGGGCGGATCACGGATTTTTTACCCCGGAAAATTTGACAAGCAAAAAAAAAGGTTATCACCCAAAATTTAAGCCCATTTTTTCCAAAAAAATTTGACAAGCAAAAAAAAAGTTTATCACTCAAAATGTAAGGTCATTTTGAATTATGTATTTTTTCCATCATAAAAAACCACAAATGGTAGGGGGGCATTTAATATTGTGTCCCCCCCCCCTTCCAAATGGTAGGAGGACGCGTTCCCCTTGCCCCCCTCCCTGGGATTTCCGTCCATGGCTTCAGCAATTGCTTTATTTCATAAGCATAACCCTTTGCTGGTGCTTGAACCCTTTTCTTGCCTTCAGAAAGCAATTGCTAGCGGTTTGAAAAATAGTGACGTCACGCTGGTGCGAACACCACTCACAGAAAAGTCAAGAATCGAAAGCAAATGTGTGGCAGTGCAAATAACCTTCTTACATATAACATCCTTTCCTTAGACGTGGTGTCAAACTAACTTGTTTCTTATCAATACATTTATATATTAAGCATTTGGTCTGCACTAACTAGGAAGAAAACATGCACATGTAGGTTACTGCACACCTTGGGGTTCTCTCTCAGCAAAAGCCTAGCAAAATCAATTGTCACTTTTTAGGCATCTGACCCTTTATTTCCATTTCGCTCTTCCCTTTACTTCTCTTACCCCCATTCATTATTATCATCTTCTTCTGATTCCCCTCTCTCCCTCACCCCCTCTCTTTCTCTCTCTCCCCCTCTCTTTCTCTCTCTCTCTCACACACACACACACCCTCATACACATATCTTCCTTCTCCTCACTTCGTAATTAAGTAATTATTAACATGTTAAACAAAGGTAATGCAGTGGTGTTTACATTGGAAATTGCACTTTCATTTATTTTATACACACACACGTTTAAATAGACTTTAACAACTGCCTGCAGATACATACTCAATCTACAAAAAGACAATGCTTACAGATTTTTTTTTACCATACGATACCATCAGTCTTATGACATCATTCCATTCGAAACTGATAAATTTGAGGAGGATGATGATGATGATGACGATGGTGTTGGTGTTGATGATCATTATGATGATGATGATGGTGGTGGTGGTAAATATAAGATGATAATGATATGATAGCGATGATGACGATAATGATGATGTTGTTGATGATGATGATGATGATGATGATGATGATGGTAACGATGATGGTAATGATGATGGAAATGAGATGATGGTGATGGTGTTGTCGATGATGACGATAATGACCCTGACAAAGGATATTATGATGGTGACGGGAGTGTGGTGATAGTGACGATGCTTTCAAAACAATGATTACGATGTCGCTGTCAACGACAATGATTATGTGTTGGGATGGTGAAAACCGGCTTTACCTAACACATAATATGCAGATGTATAGGCCTAGAAATTAAAACAAAAACATGTCACTATACACTGCAAAAACACCGGTGTTGATTAAACACCTGCCCGGTATCTATATCGGTCCATACAAGAGAAGCGTTAAAACAAGTACAACACCAGTCAAGAATCAACCCGATATTGGTTTAACACTAATTGATGTTGCTTAAATGCCAAATTGGTGTTAGCCTAACGTCAAATCGGTGTAGTTTCAATATATACCTCTCTGGTGTGGATCGATATAGATACCATGCTGATGTTCAATTAACACCGGCTTTTTTGCAGTGAACATTCAACAGTTTCTTACATTTTTAGACAATTAATTTATTCTTACAGGACAGAAAAGTTCCTGCAACAGAATCCCATGAACACCTGTTATTTTACATTGTGTTTATTTACATAAAATTTATATACACTGCAAAAACTCCGGTGTTGATTTAACACAGGCCCGGAATCTATATATGTCCACATCAGAGAAGTGTTAAACAACACCAGTTTCGTTTTGGTCTAACACCAGAACGGTGTTTATACAACACCAATTAGTATTAAAGCAGTATCGGTTTGATTCCAAACTGGTGTTTCAATACTTCTCTGGTGTGGACATATATTGATTCCGGGCTGGTGTTAAATCAACACCGGAGTTTTTGCAGTGTATGAGGTATGAAACCTTACAATATTTTTCTGTGATATTCCCCCTTTTAAATTACAGAAAAAATGATACTATTTATAATACAGAATGATCCTGTTATTTCTGTAAAATATTTTGTCTTTTAACAGTGTACAGAACTTCCTACACTGTAAAAACTGTGGTGTTAAAACTGACACCAGTTGGTGTTAATAGAGGACCACACCCTGAGGTGTTAAAACTACACCCTAGAGATTGAACATAACACCAAAGAGTGTAAATATAACAACCAAAGGTGTTGTAATAACACCTATGGGTGTAAAACTAACAGCACCAATTTAACAACGGTGTAAAACAACTGGTGTGGTCCTCTATGTACACCGGTTAACACCACAGTTTTTGCTGTGTACACACATACGAAAGACAAATAAATCCCATGATTACAAAGATGGCGATAAAGCGATGATCATAATCCCAATAATAAAAGATATTAAGGTACAAAAAAAGTAATGAAACAAACGTTTTGATGATGATATAAACGATAATCAAGAAACAAGTTATGACATTAATTAGTTCTATTCTATCACTACATTTTACTCTTGAGACGAATCTTGTCATAGCGTTTTATTGGGACAAGAAATATCGGAAGAACACGTCCAAAATTCGTAATGAGGCCAACTTATACAGTAAAAATGCTGTTCAAAATTTTATGAAACGCTATTTACTACACTCTAAAAAAATATTGGGTGAAAGTGCTCCATGAGGGTAATTATGTGTCCAACCAACATTGGGCATTTCTTTTGGGCATTTTCATTTATCCAGTGTGATGAAAATTTTGCTCATTCTAAAGTAATTGCTGCTCTTTTTTAGAACCTTACTGGACAATATGCTTCCCAGATTTGGGTAAAATACTGCCCCAAATTGGTTGGACACATAATTACCCTCTTGGTGGTAAACATTTTACCCAAATTTTTTTACAGTGTATATGAACCATACATTATTGTTTTACAGTTTACATAACAATGCTACATTTATTGATATTTTAGCATAAAAGGAATTAAATTTGTTGTTAAATGTTTAAAACACCTATGTAATTGTTTAAACAACTACTGTACGGTTCATATAATAATTAACAGCGCTGTTTGAATATTTTAAAAGGTGTTTTTACTGTGTAACGTCAGAATATCAAAATACTATTTATAGAATAAAAGTAATTCATCTCTTGACCTTGACCTATGTTCGTTGAGTAAAATTTTGACAGATGGCACAGCAAAAATATTGATCCCCACTTTGATTGCCGTTTTGCTGCTACCTGATCCTTTCTTAAAAAATAATGATAAATACCTGTTATACATATAGCAATATAGTCATATTATGAAATAAATTCACGCACGTTGATCATGTTGATAAATGCATGAAATACTGTACTCACTTTACCATGCATGGCCTATACACTCCCTTACAAAATTATGAAGCTATACCGATGGTTGATCGGAACGATAGAGTATTCAGAGTGAATGGTATTTGTTAAACAACACTTTTAAAGAAACTTCATGCATACATGTATGTTGGTTAAAATACCTAAGTGTATAAGTTATCAAGACTAGTGGTATATAAATATTTTACAACTAACTACATGTATATCAAGGTTTAAACAACAACAAAAAAAGAATCACCCGAGTATTACGTCACAATGGCCATTGTTACAGGACCTGTTACAACAAGTTACCATCGATGGTAAACTTGCAGTTGATTACAACATACATTATAGTTCAAAATGTAACAGTCACACCAGTGAAACCGACTCCACACTGACGACCAAAAGCTATTATGTCGAATTGCATGCTATCGTTCTGTGCGAAATCGGTTACTTTGGTGTGACTAGAGCACAGTTTTGATTGACCATGTTGACTGTTCATTTGTGACAAAGTTACCATCACAAGGAAGTTTTGGCAACTGCAACGGGGACTGATTCAAGAACACAGAAAATATATTGCCCGTCAAATGACAAAGTTCAGCTGGGAGGCCTTGGTCGAAAATCGGTGATCCGGCACATCAGTTTTGTTTTAAGTTTCTGCATGCGTTTGTCATGCTCGTCCAGAGTCCAGGACGACACTGCTGTTTTGATTCACCAATTTTCGACTAAAATACTTCTTGGTAGTGCTTTGTCATGAAGGGCCGCTTGGCAATACATTTTCTATGCTCTTGAATGCGTCGAGTGTCATGGAATCGACGGCTTCCTCATGGTACCATTATTAATGATAACTATAAAAAAGAAAACGGTTGTACACTCAGTTTCAAGTAATTATCAAATTCGTTCCAATCATTTCTGCTGTTTGAATACATATATTTGCAGGGTAAACCTCTTGTAAATATGACAAACTTGGAGACCAGTTTTACGTTTCTAGAAACCGTCATTAAATCAAATTTTATATTTACAATTCAGAATTATGTTGAATATGATCACACGCACAGCATCCTTACATTAAATGGTATTGCCAAATAATTTCCGTTTCTTACGGCTTCGGGAAAGATTTCATGGACGGCTGATTGAATAACGCATTCAAATATTATATATATTACATAAAATCAAACTCATTAACATGAAATTCGGGTACAGGAACTTGGCCAACAAGATGGTCAGTGTTCCTAAGCATCTCGAGATTATTCCCAATGAGTTTATACCCAGTTGCTTTCATGAGTCGGCTGCAGTCACCAACTTCTTCAATGGCCTGGGCCATCTCTATGGTGAGTCTCGATTTCCAACTGACCAAGACTTCTTTCGAATCCCTCTTAGTCGAGAAGGCGGCAGCCCTCTTTTTGCTCAGGTCGTTTGTATTTGTATTTATGTCGATCCATCTTTTCATTTTTGGAGGAATTTCTGCACCAAGACCCGCAAAATCGTAGATCTTTTGCGCGTATACGTAAGGTTCTAAGGCCAGATCCTCGTAGCGCACCAACAAGTAGTTCTTCCTCATCAAAGGCACATAGTGCCCTATCTCATAATTCTGGAGCCAGTTGGAGCAATACTTCAAGAGGATGTTGCGATAGGTATCTGTGAGTTCAGACACGTTAAAAACTTTAATGGCAGGAAACTTGAGTTTCAATCGTGACAGTATCATACTCCTAGGATCACGGATCAAGTGTATCAGCTTCAAGTTCAGGTCAGGGTCTTTGACTGCGGATATCATCAGGTTTATATCCAGTACCCTGATAGATTTGATAGCGGTGTGGCCCCTCGTGGTACACGCTGTCTCCAAGACCTTCTCGGTGACAGGATCACACATCAACTTGCTTGATCTCTGAGTTGGTATACGCACCTTCCGACAAAACTGCGACGTGACAAGGGCGGCGACGGATTGCTGACGACCGTGCAACGTTCGATGGTTCAATTCGTCGATGAAGAATGGAATATCGTTGAATTTGCAGTGGTAGAAGCCATTCAGCATATCGACAAGTTTTGTGTAGATCACCCGCCTGGTGAGATTTGAGGAATCGAGCCGGTGCATCAGCTGCATCCCTGGCTCAAACATGTAGAAGAAGTCACTCCGCTGCTGGAACAGCTCCCCAAGAAAGGATGATCCCGTTCTCATTGCGGCAACTATGAGTACATTCACTCTCACTGCCTCACCTTGAGATGGAAATGGAGTAAAGGCGGAAGTGATGACCTCCTGACCCGGATGGTGATCCAGATCGGGTTGACCTTCCGAATGTTTAACTGTCTTAGATTCATTTCCTACAAGATCTTCCCTCATATTCTTTACAGTAGGAAGCTGCCCAGGTAGTTGGTCTTTAAGACGGGGCATCTTGTTCTTTGATTTCCTTTGGACCGGGATGAGCCCCGGCGAGACAAGGTGTGGGTCCCTGAGGACCAACTTGATCGGTGGTCGATCCCACTGAGTGCCACCTTCTCCTAACACCTCAATAGACTCCATGGCATTCTTGGGGACATCCCCGTTGATCTCCTCCCCTTCCTTTCCTGCATCAACTCTTCTTCTCTTCTCATCAATTACTGGTTCATGTTCTTCTCCTGTACCAGTCGACTTCTGCACTAGCAGCTGCTCGATCCATTCAGCCAGCTCGTCATCGACTACCCTGTCCAACGGCATGGACGGGTCGACGTCTAATTCGTACTTCTTAAACTCCAAGTCTCTCTTCTCGTTGTGCTTCCCTGCGCCAGTGATGAAGGATAATCCTCCAAACTTCGAGAAAGCGGCCACGATGAAGATAAGAAGACCAACGTGGTAAAGGATAGTACCAGGGTAACGCCACCACAAGCTCTTCAGGAACGCTGGTTGGGTTATGCGGGGCATGGTGAACAGCCTCGAGTGATTTCCCAGTCCAATGATAAAAGATTGTGTCAAAAGTTATATCAATTTTTTTGTCACAAGAATTAAAGTCATAGGAGCCTCCATTAGTTATGAATTCACGTGAATGTCACTTTTTGTGTGTCTCACATTATACTGTTATATTGATGTCAAATATATCAACGGAACTGGCGATGCGTCCATAATTGGCTACATCTTCATTAATAATACAAAAGTGCACTTACATCGTTCGTTTATCTTGTCCACGTTTAAATGAAACACTCTCCAATTGAACTGATTACTATCAGAGTGGAAAGAAAGCAATCCCAGCTTTTTAATGTCCACTAAGTGTATCCATCATAATAACGGACTTTTTACTGAGTCTGAGATGATCAGGAGGTATACGTCAAATAATCCATGTCGACTCGATAACAGAAAATCCAAGGATGTTAAAGTCTGTTCATAAATCTGTGTATTCCATTGCTCCAATTTTTTTTTCCTCATTAAAGTCCGATGAAAACTATTCCAAATAAGCCGCTCTTGAACATTCCAGTTGAAAAATATACGATGAAACACTGACAGTTCCGCACAACCAGAATAATCCTCATTTGTTTGTGAACCACGTATGTTAAAGAATATGCGATCAACGTATATGCAGCGCAATATGCATTGAATGTTTTGGAAGACGCCACGCAACCCTTCGAATGGGACCGGGGGTTATTGCTTACTTTGGCGACTCTTGCTCCGCACTCTCAGCGGGAACTTTCTCCATACACCTCTGTACACATGTACAAAAGGCGTAAGACCCATTCATCCATTGAGGAACTCGAATCTATTTTTATGGTCACTGTATTATATGTGTAACGTTAAGTTGGGATTGGAGCGCCACTCAAAATACACATCCGAGATTGCGGCGTACAAAACACTTGCTTTTGGAAGAAAAGACACCCTTTGAATGAGAGTGGATTGTAAACAGTGGACCATCAATTGAGAAGGAAACCCTACCCATTCAGAGAAGCTGTAAAGAAAGGAGGATTAAATCTCGACAGGGATAAAAGAACCCTTTTGCATTCGAACCATTCAACACCTTCAAGATCTTACTCAACGTCTTTTTAATTAGCTCTTCCCTGGATGATCATGATAACACGTTAACTTATGCCATTTTAGTTTGGAAACGTTGTCAAGTTGTTAATCTAAAACTAATGATAACAGATGCATCGAAATAAGTATCTAATGATAATCCTGAAAAGCTTGTCTAATCTGTTCCCCCCTCCCCATATATTTCATCATTTTTGTAAAGGATTTTCGTTTGTTAACCATCATTCATTTTATGGAATGCTCTAAATACTTGAAAATCATTACGTTCATATCGTATTTTAGTTAGCTTTGTCTAATTCTAATATGCTTCTTCCCCATAACATTTTAGTATCTTTGTAAAGATTTTTCATTTGTTAACCATTATTCAAGAATATTTTACAAATACTTAAAAATCATAACGTTCATATATCGTATTTTGGATGAGCTTTCTTGGCTAGATCACATGAACAACTATTTGCTTTGCAAGTGATGATTTCCTTAACGTTTCCATTTGCAATTCGAAAAGATCTCAAGATCGATGGCTTTATAAAATGTATTAAATTTTCATTATCATAATTCAGTAATAGTGGATTTAAAATACCAATTATATGATCAATGTGTTTTAATATCTATCACAGCACATTGAAATAAAATGAACTTTTAAGAAAATAACCACAATTCTACGTAATTGCAATAAGAAATACATAGAAAAGTGACTCACAATGTCCAAAAATCAACAGAAACCATGTTGATGTTGATGATGGTGATGATGATGATGATGGTGATGGTGATGATGATCCTCAGCATCTATATTGCGCCATATTTCTGTTAAAACATTCATGGGCGCAGCAGGCTTAAGCTAATTACTACACATCTGAAATATGTGAAAACCGTGATGAACGTTTCATGTATTCATTCAATTGAATTCATTTTTGAAATGGAATATGAGAAACTTATAGAAAAAAGAACTTTTGTAATAGGCCCACTTTCATTATTGTAAATATAGAATACCATAATGCGTGTCTCTCTTCTTTTCCCCCAATTAATCAGCTTTTTTGGTAACACTGTTGATTATAATACACATAATCATCATGCGGGGAATTTTTACCCATTGATGTAAGGGGAAAGCAAGCGCATTAATAATATATCACATAATACGCCAATAATTGTTCGAATGCAAATCTGGTACTATGGCAAGAGTTGCCGTATGAGTTGAAGCATCATACGCGATAACATGTTCATGATGTTTGGGAGAGATAGAAAGAGGAGCGAGAGAGAATTATAATTACTATTCATGCTATTACCATGCCGATTACGTAAGTGCTTAGCAACGACCAAGCGGTGAAGACTCCGGAGTCGATCGCCAAGGTTTAACCGTGCTAACGGGGTCCGTTTCTTGAAACATCTTGAAACAGTGGTAAGGTTAGCTTCGTTGCCAATCCGTATAAACGTGTATCATAATTATCGTCAAAATACGTTTCCTATGGTATGTCTTCGAATTTAAGCTTATGAGGGTTTCGTGAAAGGGTCCCTGCTCTCAAGCTATCCCCGTTTCTCTCTTTTTTTATCTCTCTCCCACTCTTTATGTCCAATGCACATTTCAATGGATGCCATCTCTTTTGCATGGGGAGGGCGTTGCATAAAACAAATGAAGTAAAAAGCGAGTGAGCGATGCGACCGAGTAGAGCACAAGCATGACCAGGGTGATGTTTGTATTTATAAATTCAAAATGAAGAACGAGGTGAAAACTTTAGATGGAATGAAAGTTTTTGAAAATTAGATTTAAAAAAAAATCTTTCCAGTATGCAAAGGAGCTACATCTGGTCACTGGTCACACTACTCTCAGAGTGAGATTAGTGGCCAGTCCTGGTGGAATGAGATTTCAATCTTTCAAGAGTGATTTTAACCTCTTTCGGAGTGAAAGCGTAAAAATGCACACTTTCACTCCAAAAAAGGTTTTAAAAATTCATTCTTGAAAGATTGAAATCTCATTCCGTCAGGACTGCATGGTCCCTCATCTCACTCTAGAGGAGTGTGATTATATATAGGTACCAGATTAGCTCCTTTGCATTTAAAGAGTACTAAACACATTTTACTTATTTGTATTCTACTATCTATTTCGGGGGGGGGGGCAGCCTTGCCTCACCCGATGAGTACGACAATACTCTCTATACCCCTCCCCCCCCCTCTCAATCATGTCCATGGACCTATCCACGGAGGATTATTCTATTGTTACTGGGGGTGCTGAGCATTGTCACATCACCCCCAGTAACAATAGATAATCCTCCGTGGCCAGGTCCATGCCCCTCTCTCTCCCTCGCTAGCTCGTTCCCCCCCCCCCCCTCTTCATTTTTTTTATTGTTATTATTTTGCTCTACAGACAATTTTGATTACAGTTTGTTTCATTTTCATGTTTGGGGAATCGAATACAGGGTATACCTGGGAAGCGTTTCATCAACACTTTTGTCCGACAAGTTTTCAGATCTGACAAATTTTCTCTATGTTGATTGGTTGAGAAGCACCGTTACTATGGTAGCCGTCGGATGAAACAGGACTTGTCAGACAAAACGTCCGACAAGTCCTCTCGTGAAAAGCTCCCCATGCAGGTCAGGGTCCTGTCTCACAAGAAATGCGATTGATCCGATCATCCGACAAATATCATGACTATGTCAACATCGAAAGTGTATATTTGTTTATAAAATGTTTTCTAGATACAAAGGAAAGGCATTAATTAATCGTTGTCTTGACAATTCAGTGCATTTTCTTTTTGTTTACAAAGGACATAGAGCAAATTTCCGCGAGGAAAAATTATGTCAAAGAAGGATTTACATGATAAAATATTGATCGAATCAATGGCAATCAACGTAAGACGGGGCCTGGGATACTGTGAAAACATAAATAACGAGTACCGTAGTGTGACGTCATGAATTTTCCCTTTTTGCATTCAGCATTTTTGATACCATAAGTTGGTAGATCATGATGAAATACCTTTACAACCCATTGAAATCAATTTAGTATTGGCTTGGTTCTAAATGTTAGGAACCAGGCCAATAATACATTGACTTCAATGGGGATAATTCTGTATTCATGAGGTCATATCTTGGGCCCCATGGACTGATTCACACCAAATTTGGGTTGTGGAGGTTTTTTTGATCATGCTCTACCAAAATGTGGTATCAAAATCTCTGAAATAGATTGAAAAAAAAAAAGTTTTTTTGTGACGTCATCACTTCGGATGGGGCCGGGGGAGAATACCTCACCTACCCCTATATAATTCTATTAAAAAACACCTTTATAATACCGGGGGATTTCACAATTTCAGTTACCGTAGTAACAGTGCTTCTTAGCCAATCAAAACCAACCAAACTTGTCAGATCTGGGCCCCGTTGCCACGGTTGCATAAAAGTTACCATTATGGCAACTTCGCCATCCATGTAAACTTGCATGGAATCCTTGATTTTGATTGGCTTTTGATCAGCGTTACCATGGTAGTTATACCATTGGATGGCAAAGTTACAATAATCGTAACTTTTATGCAACGGGACCCTGTCATGTTGTCAGACAAATATGTTGATAAATCATTCCCCTTATCCATCAATGTCAAATGTGCTGATTGACTTCATCGTTTGTAGATATTTAAACATTTTACGCATCTGCCCCCGTAAAAAATCCGTCGTATGGCTGTGAGCCCCCAAGATTTTCAAATAATCAAAAGATCACATGATCATGATTATCAAGAAATAGGCAAACGAAAAAATAGCGATGAACATATTACCAGACTTATTGACAATCAAGAAATTTATTTACTTCACAATACATGATCATTTTTTCAAATGATTGACAAGAAATTATATTCTGAATGAAAAAAAACTTATGATTTGCAGAAAGAGAATTATTTGATAATGATGCAAATTGGAACATTTCATTTAGTGAAAAGGTGCTAAAAGAGAAAAAAAAAGTAGTACAAATAATGTGGGGTGACAGTGTTTGTATTAATTTTGAAATCACGGACCGGTTTCTTACTTTTGTATTGCTAATTTTCAGAAATTCTGATCACAATCCCCGAACATATTATAATGACATGATGATTAGAAATCGCTTTAAAACTCCCAGGAATCATTTACGATTTGTTTTTTGATCGGACACACAGGAAAATAAAATAGACATTTTTTATGACAATTTGTGTTACAAGAACGACTGGAAACAAAAATCAATACATTTCCAAGTTTTTTACATGAAAAACATGAGGTATGGATCATTATATATTACAATAATTCTCAACTACAAATAAATTGTTCTTAAAAGGAATTAAAACAAAATCGACATTCTACTTTTAAGGAAAAATATGCATATATGTCTCTTTGGTTGTAAGAATACAATATCCTGATAATGTCATCTAATGGCACATCTATGATTTTTACTAAATGAAAAAATAGTTAGAATTAAGTTCTAAATCAGATAAATATGTACAGCACAATTAGTTCTTTCATAAAGGCGGCGAACGCCTCATGTGTCGCAGGCGTATTCAGCCAAACTTGTTTTAGGGACTTAGGTTTCTTCTGTAGACAAACATGGTATATATATACTTTCACGACAAATTATCTATGTATGAATGTATGAAAAAAATAAAATGAAAGTTTGTGAAATGGTAGATAAATAATTATATATTATGAACTAATGAAAGAATGCATAAATGGAAGGATGAATGAATGGATGGGGAAGGTGGATGGATTGGTGGATGGATGGATGGATGAATGAATAAATGAACGTATGAATGAATGAAATGAATGTATGAATGAATGAATGAATGAATGAATCAATCAATCAAGCGATGAACAAATAAAATATTTAAAAAAATAATTGAATGAATGAGAATGAATGAACGAACGGACGAATGAATGAAACGAATGTATGAATGACTGAATCAATGAATGAATGAGTCAATCAATCAATCAAGCGATGAACGAATAAACAAATAACTGAAAGAACGAATGAATAAATTAATGAATGCATGGAGGGATGAATGGATGGATAAAAGGGTGGATGAATAAATAAATGAATGAATAAATAAATGAACGAATGAATAAAGGAATGAATATGTGTGTATGAATGAATGGATAAATAAGTGAATGCGCCAGGCCTAACTCGCTTACAGTCAGACGCCAAGGCCTCGACAAGAAATCGTGTAGTGTTCGCAAATTTCAACAGGACAGTGCCTCAACTTTCAATTGGTATCAACTTGTTGACGGAGCCATGCTACCAAAATTGAAGTTTATTCATATTGCTACATAGTGATGAATTCAACTATGTAGCTATTTAAGTATCTAAAGTTTTTTTATAGATCTCTTAAATATTTTTTTAAAGTGACTCCGATTCTGAATGACATTGGGCATTTCAAGTGTCTGTGGGTCTGGCATTGGTGATCAGTCAGTCCTTTGAAGAAGATGTAAACAAGCCGTCAATCCTCCATAGTTTATCTTTCTCCTTTCCCTTGCACCACCATTTCCTTCATGACGTCACAGTAACTACCACTTTCCATCCGTTTGAGATCAAAACCGTACTCAAAGTCACACAGTGACGTTTGATGTGCTGCATTGTTTTCAATATTCATGATTACGATGTCATTGGTTTTTCTCGAAATTCCTTAGGCAAGAAATTGTCTCACATTGTGCTGCACTCAACCCAGGTGAGATGAATATCTACCTAACGGGAATCAATTCCTCGGTTTGTTTGTGCGCTGTAAAAGGCTAAAGCCAGGGTGATGATACAAAGTAAGATACCTTTGAAAGCACATAATACTTCAGATGATAATGTGACATGCGCTATAAAAGAGCTGTATCATCAGTAGTGAGTGAAACGCTTTGAAAAATCCGTTGATCGCACATTGTTTATACACATAATACAGCTCCATTCTTCCTGGTATGCTAAGTGTTAACACGTATTGTCTTCCAGTTCACTGCTCTCGCTGACAAGACAAGGGGAGATCCCAATCCGTCGCGATGACGTCATTCTTACGCTTCACCGTTGTCATGGTTATCTTGGAATATTACAGCGATGCCAGAAGTTCGTGTCCCGTCTTTGATGCTCTTCTTGGCTTTCTTGATGGCGGCGCGGTCACAGGTGCATGTCTTGCTTTCAACTACAAAATGTGAATGGATATGAGGTAAGATAGGCTAGATATATCGTATACACTGTAAAAACTGTGGTGTTAAAACTTACACCAATTGGTGTTAATAGAGGACCACACCCTGGGGTGTTAAAATAACACCCTAGAGATTGAACATAACACCAAAGAGTGTAAATGTAACAACCATAGGTGTTGTAATAACACCTATAGGTGTAAAACTAACACCACCAATTTAACACCGGTGTAAAATAACTGGTGTGGTCCTCTATGTACACCGGTTAACACCAAAGTTTTTGCTGTGTATCGATAAACAAATCATGCCCTATAACGGAAACTAAAAAGAAGAAACTTAAGCGATGCCAACTGTGAAAAAATATATACATTCACTTGCATAAGGCCTATAGTATTCGGGTAAACTTAAAATCCTCTTTTTATGAAGGATTCCGGATATTCGATTGTCCAAAAATTAAGAATTGTTCGTTAATCGGAAATTTTGTGGCAATGTAAATTGAAAAGATGAAACGTAAGCAATGCAAACTGAAAAAAATACATTCACTTACAGTTAAGTAAGCCTGGTATTAATCGGGTAAACGTTGTACGCTCGTTTTCAGAAGAATTCCGAATATTCCATTAGTCAAAGAAATTAAGAAATGTTTGCTCGTTGTCCGAAACAACGGAGGAAAGATACAGAAGAAGAATCCGAAATTTTGTGGCACTTCATTCTGAAGGTTCGTTAATCTAACAAAAATATTATGTTCGTTAATCCAAACGTTTGTTAGTGCGAAAGTATTGAGTTTCGTTCAAGGCCTTACGCAGATTTTTTTTTGCTGGGGGGACAGAACGCATAACTTTTTTGGAAAAATCGAAGGCGCGAGAGCGAAGCGACCGAGCTTGTTATTGGGGCGCTTTTACATTTTATAGGATTTCGTACATAATTTTGGTGAAAATTTTAAGTAAAAAAATGTAAGTTTTCAAAATTTCTGCCCCCCCCCCCCGCTGCGTACGGCCATGGAATCGTTATTCCAAAAATTCTACAGTATAATAAAATAACTGACAAGATTACAAAACCTTTCTTCATTTTTGCACTATAGAACCTTCTGAATAGCAATAAACGAACCGCGTTTTATTTTCGGAAATAACAAATATCTGGATAAGCAAACTGTATTTCATTTTTCGAATAGCAGACCGTCGGATTCACCATGGACCTATAGTAGTAGGTCCATGGGTTCACGAACCGGACTCATGATCTTTCGGAATGCTGCCTTTTGAAAAATCAGTCTTCGGTATAATGGGCTGTAATCGCCCTGACAAACGGCAAAGCAAAATATGAGGCCCGTAAGTGGTATAATTATTATGACACTCGAAAAACCGAAATATAAAGACACATGTGTAGTTAAAAAAGTAATGAATTTGATGGTGCATTGCTTTTTCAATGATATACTTCTCGAGAGTATCAACAATCGTTTGTAAAATCCTTCTGCAGGTTTTGCGTACATTTTTCTTCAAAAGAGCCTATACATTCATTGGTGCCAGGCTTCTTTTTAGGCCCACAAACTAATGTTTGTGTTTGCATTTAAACTTACGTTTAACGAGATCCTCATCCCTTGTGGTTTGCGATTCATACTTGGGTGGTGGAGATCGTCTTGAAACCTGGATGTCAAAATGAACATACACGGAATTATACATTATTTCAAATGAATAACTAGAATTTTCTCTTCTGTGATAATTTTCTCTTTATTTAAGTTCAGCTTACATGTTACACCTATGAGCAAAATGTTATTTTACATTGTATTTTATCACTGACATAACATAATTGATTAAAAAAGACCCCCCAGTCTTGATAATTATTATCAGTGTTACTATATACATAATATCATCATCATCATCACTATCACATCATGAACAGCTACATTACTATTATCAATATTATTTAAAATAATCGTTTTTATCAGAATTATCATTTTATCATCACCTTTCATTTCTCATTACACTGCAAAAACGCAGGTGTTAATTTAACACCAGCCTGGTATTTATATCGGTCCACACCTAAGAGGTATCGAAACAACACCGGTTTGGCGTTAGGCTAACACCATGACCAATTGGGCATTTAAGCAACACCAATAAGTGTTAAACCAATATCGGTTTGATTCTTAACTGTTGTTGTTTCAACGCATCTCCGGTGTTTTCCGATTTAGATACCAGGCTAGTGTTAAATCAACACTGGTGTTTTTTGCAGTGTATAAAAAAATTCTTACAACATAATCAGACATGCGTACTTACATAAGTGTAAATTTCGAACACCATTTTTACAGCCAGGAAAATAAGCACCGAACCAGACTGAACCTATTACCAAAAATTAATTTAAAAAAATCTCATTATTCATGTTATTGAGAAAAGAAAAGTTACGATGTCTGTCTTATTAATTACTGAAAGGGGCAATTCATCCTGACAATACGTCGGCATGTCGGTTTAAATAAATTAGAAATCATAGAGAAAATATTGGTGAAGGTTTGATGAATATCCATCAATTAAGAAGAGAGTTAGAAACTTGTGACGCCCGTATTCTGAAGTCAGGTTCAACTTAGACCACGGTCTTACTGTATTAAAATTATAGGAAGCCAATAATTCAAAAAATATGTTTATATTGTATATCTCTTATGTTTACTATTTTGTTTCATTTTGCTTTGATAATGAAAAAAATACTTTAGTTATAATTCCCAGACAATTATGAACAAGTTGGGCGTCGTATGAGTTAATAAATTAAATGTGTACTGTAAGGGATTTGTGCTCCAATATTATTGGCTATCCATAGTTAAACCACAACGTTAAACTAGGGTTTAATGTAAACCCGAGTTCAGAATACGGGCCTAGAACTCTTTATCTTGGAACGTCATAATGCGATCAGCTCCTTCATATAGCATGATAAATAAAATAATTTTTGTAATATAAGTGATGCATCTGATGATAATTATATCTGTCCAACAAATAAAATCACTCTCATTTATCTAAGAAAATTGCATTTTTTAAATTGATATCTTACGACATATTGAGTTGTTGCTCGTCTATTGCATCACAAAATCACAACTTCTTTATTCACAGTCAGACATCTGTGCATGCCCCTCAGCCAATAAACCCCAAGAAATTTATTCGATCTGACAGCGTACCCGGGCGTCGCAAATTTGGTCTCAAAAGATGCGCAAGACTTGAAAGTAAAAAGTCAGCGAGCGTCGCGGTCAAAAAATTTGCGCGGCGAAAATATTGCGCGAATCTTGAGCCCCCCCCCGGCCTAGATATGGTTAACAGTCGAAAGTATCGATGAAACGACTCCCAGGACTCAAGATGGCGTTATTCAATGAAACAGTGGTGTATTGCCTTTTAAATTTACTCTAAAAAAAAGATACGAGTGAATAATTTACTTCTCAAAAAGAGTGAATAATCTTTGTTAGATAAAAAGTGATTTTCTCTAGAAATCATTGATTTTCACACTTTTAAAAATGAAATTTGTTTGAATCCTTTGTATGTTTACTCTAAATTCACTCCAAATCAAAGTGATCCTCGACGTCCCTACCTAGGGGAGTGAATCAGAGCGAGTGAAAAATCCACTCATTGTTTAGATTTAATGTTTATTGATCAAACCAGTAGGTCCATGATCAAACTTACCCTACAAACTCCATAAATGAGTAAAATGTTTCATTGGTATTTTCGATGTAAAGTAACTCCCTATTAAGTAATCATCGATGTCACTAACAAAGGACATGTTTAAAGGAGGTGAAAAGCAAGTGAAAATTCACTCTTTTTTAGATTTAAATTTCATTGTTTCAACTTACCCGCCATACTGTCATGGAAGTAACCGTTCCTGGTTTTAATACCATAAGAAACAGCGTCAAGCTATGAGAAAATAAAATGATTGGGAATTATTTCATCAAAATTACGCACTGATCAAGAATGAGAACTAATATGATCATTCTTGATTATTATGCTATGCAATAATTCAGTACTATTGTTTCTGGAGTAATGGTTCTAATCACTTTTTTTCTTTACCATTGCTATATAAAGCACAGTCAAACCTGAACTACACACGCAAACCAAGTCATGATTACGATTTTAACCATATTCTTAAAAAGAAAAAAAACTGAACAATTTTTTCGAGATTTTAATGTGTAATATATTTCTTATGTAAATTTTTTTTAAGAAACACGTGCTCAAATAGTAAAAAGAAAAAAAAATTGAAGGAACTGTGTTTTAATTCATAAAACGATTGTCAAAGGAAAATGCATCCCATCTAAGTTGAAAGTTGTATAAATAGAAACAAATAAGAGATTCGGATAGGTGAGTCTTTGAAGAAGATTAGATAAAGAAAATAAAGAATTGAATCAATTACCATCCCATCATGGCCGAACGCAGATTTTTTTTTGCTGGGGGGCAGGACACGTAAACTTTTTTTTTTAATCAAAAGCGAGGAAGCAAAGCGACCAAGCTTGTTATTTTGGCGCTTTTTCATTCTTGAAAGTAAAATGAAAGGATTTTGTGCATACTTTTTGTAAATTTTGTTTTATAAACTTCACTAAAAAATATAAGTTTTCAAAATTTCGGGGGGGGGGGGAACTACCCCCCCCCCGCTGCGTACGGCCACTAGCGTACCTACGGGGGGGGCAGGGGGGGCACTCTGCCCCCCCTGACGAGATTTTGAAGACCTTTTTTTTTTTTTTTTTTTTTTTTTTTTTTGCTTGTCAAATTTTTTCTGGTACGAAAATCTTTATTTTGTATTGATGACCCCTTTTTTTTTTTTTTTTTTTTTTTTTTTTTTTTTGCTTGTCAAATTTTTTCTGGTACGAAAATCTTTATTTTGTATTGATGACCCCTTTTTTTTTTTTTTTTTTTTTTTTTTTTGCTTGTCAAATTTTTGGGCGGCCAATTTTGCCCCCCTGTGAAAAATCCTAGGTACGCCACTGCCCTGCACCCAAACCTCAATTATCTCCAATATCATACTTACTTGAGTATAGGGAAGACAAGCAACAGGGTCAAAGATTTCACATGATGTACCCCTAGGATCTGATGAACGCGATGCTTGTGTCTGTGGAAAAAATAATTTATTTTATTTCGATTACTTTTATTGTTTATTTTTTTGTTTTATTCTGTGTTATTTCATTTTATTTTATTGCATTTATATTGACATTTTTTATTTCATTTATTCATTTATTTATCCATTTATCATGTTTATTTATTATATCTATTTTTTTTTGGGGGGGGGGGGTCAGACACAGTCATATATACCTAGACAGCCTTTTAAAGTAAATTATCAGAAGAATGTTCGGCCGTGATATGATATCTTTGATGTCTCGTATTTTTATTCCATAATACAAAAGAGAGAATTTATCCCCCTAAACCCCACCTAAACAAACAGCAAACACACCACAAACAAATGAGGAGAACATTTAGCAACCCCAAGTGTGTAAATTGATAAAATGTTGTCATGTCTACTACCCTAAGACTCATCATGCTACTTTGTAAATAGATTTAATCAAAAATGATAAACGCTTTTATTAGTGTGTCTGTGTCAATATGCAACGACGATTTTAGCTCAGAAAAATTGAAGTTCTCTATTGAATCGTAAGTCCAGATTAAGAAAAAAGTCAGTCATATAAAAATTATTGCCATGGTATTTTGCAAATGACGGTAATTTTACCTTCTCCAATGGGCGGAAATCCAATAGATTAGTTGCATTCCCGAAGCACAAATCAAAAGGCCACAATGAAACATAATTGTAGTATCCTCATTCTCACGTAATGATTTCTATAAAAAATATAGAAAATAACGAAATTGGGGAAAAAATGAATGTATGCAAAATGAAGTCACATGATTAGGATTATTTCAATATTCGATTCCATTTTGCTGGCATATCTGTCTATCTAAGAATGAAATACCTCTGCGTCAGTATTGGACTATAAGCATGATAAGAACCCATAGTAAATGAAACACAGCAGTAAACAAAATACTTCTTTTTTACATCTATCCATCCATCCATCCATCCATCTATTTATCTATCTATCTATCTATCTATCTATCTATCTATCTATCTATCTATCTATCTATCTATCTATCTATCTATCTATCTATCTATCCATCCATCCATCCATCCATTCATCTATCTATTTATCTACCTATATCTATCTATCTATCTATCTATCTATCTATCTATCTGTCTGTCTACCTATCTTATCTATCGTTTTATTTATCAAGATTGTACATAGCTAGCTAGCTAGCAATGCATAGCAATCAATAAATCAACTGAGATGATTGATACTTATTTCATTTTTTTATTGATGTATATTTGTTGTTTGATATCTATTCATTCATTTACTTGCATAATCATCTACTTATCTATCATGCATTCATTTATTGATCAAGTTTATTCATTTCTTTATCATAATTATTGACTTACAGAATCATTCATGCATTCTTTCATTCAAACAGTGCACCCAAAATAAGAATCAAGGGGGGGGGTTAAAGGGGTCACAGCCCCTGACCCTCAGGAGATATTTAATGATTAATATTTTACCTCTTCTCTTGCTGATCTTGAATATCTGATGAGAAGCCTAAAGCTGTATGGCGTCAGACCAAGACTAATCATCATCTGCACCAAAAGAAAATAAAAATAAGGGTCACATTGGTTAAAAGGAAATGAAATATTTGGAGCAGGTAGGCTTGTGTCGAAACAGAAAAATCAAAGAATAAGAACAAAGAAAGTTTGACAAAAATCGGACAAATAATGAGAAAGTTATGAGCATTTGAATATTGCAATCACTAATGCTATGGGGATCCTCCCATTGGCAATGCGACAAGGATGTGTGATGTCACATGTGAACAACTATCCCTTTGATGGACTATGAAATACCCCCAACATGTCTCTTTTTGCTTTTCTTATGGTGATACAAACTTTTTTTTGGTGATACACATCTTTGTCGCATCAATGTGAGGATCTCCATGGCATTAGTGATCGCAATATTCAAATGCTCATAACTTTCTCTTTATTCGTTGATTTGTTTCTTCGATTTTTCCGTTTTCACACAAGCTATCTTGTTCCAAAGGTTTCATTCTCCTTTAATATTCATAGTAACAATCACAAAAATTTTAGTCGCGCCTTTGAGTAAATTATAAACGTTGAATATACTTGGAATATACCTTGGATGTAGGCATACAAAGTTAATAACTAATTTGCCTCTCGGTGATTTCTCATGAAGAATTCCAAACTCTTTTATATACTAGTATACTAAACAAGAAGGGTTTGACAAGTGTACATACTATGAATTATTTGGTCCGTGTTCATGTACACTGAACTCGGGTCTAATTAATTGTGGTTTAACTATGGACAGCCAATCATAAAACAAAATAATGATAAATGTCTAACAATACAATTTAAATTTACCAGCTCATCTGGACAACACCCTATTCCTTAAACTGTCTGGGATTGTTTACTAAAATATTTCTTCACCTTTAAAGCTTGGGTAACGAAGAAAGTAAAACCAAAAAGCATACAAAGTAAACATAATTTATACAACTTCGGCTTCTTATAATTTTAGCACAGGCTTCGTTGAGTATGAATATAGCAAAATATATTATACGTCATCAAACATATGTTTATTTTAAGCCGCTGAATGAATAAATTAGTATAAAACTATCAATGAAATGGTTAAGTACCTATTTAGTAATTCGGTGAATAAAAGTTTTTTTTTAATGAATGACATGAAAACGCCAAAAAACAATCGAATTTGAATAGATGAAAGGAATGCATGATAATTACGAGGTCATTTAAAATTGCTCTACATTGGAGAATGAAAGTTATTTGTACTTCATTCCTGACTAGTTTTAAATAATGACACTATGATTTACGATGGTTTGCCATTGAACTTTTGTCTCCCTTTTTAATATTTGGTGCATTCAAATACGCCATAGAAAGGAATAAAAAAGATGAAATAAACAGGACAAACACTTACCAATTGCAAAGCAATCCTCATATATCTACTTATCGTTTCGACTTGCTGAAAGTGAGTATAAAACAGAGAAGAGGGAAACTGTCAACAATTTTTTTTTCTTGTGAATCTAAACATTTCATGAGTTTGATTTCAAATCGTTATTGGCAAGAAAATAGACAACTTCAATCAATATAAAAAAAAACATCCGAATGAGTTGTTAATATAATGGACAATCACCCCCTGCGTCATAACAAATAATTTCAAATATCCAAAATCTAATTAACCACTTGTGGTTTAACAATTAAAAATATACTTACATTAGAAATCATGGTGTGTATGTACCACATCATTCCTACGAAAGGGGGAAATGGAAAAAATACGAGGTAGTAAACAGTGCCATCTAATAGTTTGATTCAGTTTGTATTCAGATTGATTGAGATTGGTAGATGTACTTTACTCTCAGAACACCGAATTCAATCGTTTCTCAGACATGTCAGACGTTGTCGTTAGAGGGCAGTATTTGGGTCTATGTGACAGGTCCTCGTTTGCATGATTGGATTGCGGAAATGTCTAATAATGCTACACACACATTCACACAAACGAACGAAATTCAAACCGATCGCTTGTATACCATTGGAAAAAAACGTAATAAAATGAGACTGTAGCAAAATTGGGAAGGGGGGGGGGGTCATGGAGCTATGTTAGACTATTGTCATTAAAAATCAAAACTTTATACACAAGAAAATAATGGGTATAGTTTTTTTTTCCATAAATTGTTTTTATCATCTTTATCATCATCATAGTCATCTTGTTTTTATCGTTATCACTACCATTATCAAAATTATTACTTAGAACTATCATTATGATAATCAATAACATTATTATCAATTATATTAATATTATTATTGGCTCATTTGGTAGAGCGTCTGTCTCACAACCGGGAGTTCAAGTCCCAGCCGCGTTCGACCAAAACAAGTTAAAAGATGCGAGTTGCTGCTATATACCCAATTTGGCATTCAACGATTTGAGGGATAGAGCCCACGATCAATTTGGGGAAAAAAATCCGGGGTATGTCTTTTTTTCAGATTCTATTTCGAGCCCGATTTCGAGCAATTGATATTTCATTTCATTTCGTATTTCATTTTTCATTATTATCATTACCATTATTAATATCATTATTATCATTATTGTTATCATTATCATTATTGTTATTTAAATATTATTATTATTATTACTAATATTATTGTCATCATCATTATTATTATTATCGTCATCATTATCATCGTCATCCTCCTCCTCCTCAACATCAACCATCAACATCAACATTGCCATCATTACCTGTAGACACAAAGGCCGCCCCGTGGGCCAAGAGAACTTCTCTTTCCTGAAACAGGATGACTTTGAGCCTAGAGTCGAGGGGTCGAGAGCTCCTTGATGCATCCAGTTTGTGATGCGGCGCCATTTCGCCTCTAAGAGAGAGGAGAGATATGGAGTGAGGAGAGAGAGAGAAAGAAAGAAAGTGGGACAGAGGGAGAGAGGTGAGAGAAGAAGAAGAAGAAGAAGGAGAAGGAGAAGAAGAATAAGAAGAAGGAAAAAAGGAAAAGAAGAAAATCAAGATCGATTTTATTACAAAATTCTACTTCAATTTTGCACTTCAGGATATTTTTCATTCACAAAGATATGAGTACCAGAGTGGAATAAAACCCATTCTACTCTACATCACATGAATTTTTAAATGAATACATATCGACTGTGAACATGCAGCGGCGGGTCAAACTTTCGATTAAATTTGATGATTATAATAATAACAATTGCGAATTCTCGACATAAAACGTTTAGGATTTTGATTGAAATTTTCAATTTTTACGAATTTATCTTAATCTAGTGTTTGGATGGTCAGTATTTTAGAGTACATCTGAATTTATGGATAATTCTCTGCTCATATCATGTATATGGTCAAACCAGTCGAAAAAGATCCCTCATTAGAAACAAAATATAATGACCACTAAACAAATGAAAAACGGAAGATAAGGGGACAAGAAACAGAAAGTGTAAGAATAAAAAATGCCGATTGTTGAAAGAGTATATACTGTCGTGAAACTATTAGTTTGATATCTCTATATTTTTTTCCTCTCCCTCTGGGACTTTGGGAAAAAATGAAAATATCGTTACCTGTGCCGTAGCATAACATACATATACATTTCATATCCAACTGAAGATTTCTAGAAACTCACATTAAATTTAGCATTATGAGCATTCCAACGACTGCGAAGACACCATCCATAAGAGCTAATAAAGGAAAATGTTATATCAAAAGACATTTAAGTTTCACTAGTGGGCTAGTTTTTCATGAACTATTCTACCTATGAAAATATTTAAATATTCTGGTGTTTGAATGAGATTAAGGGATTAAAGTACGCATATATGAGCAAATGGCTTAGAAATTGGTTGAGCAAATATCATATATTTTAAGCGTGGGCAATATGAATCTATTTATTTATTTCAATTAATTAATTTATTTATTTATCAAAACATCTTTACAAAGGAAGACATGTTCAGATTATGTTCAACATGGTCCTACAGTTGAAATACAAATATCAAACACGAAAACAAACAAATAGAGAGTGATGTAGGTATAATTAACAAAACATCAGAGGCACGAAATTATTTGTAATTTTCAGTATTCATGAATGTTTTGCTATCACTACAAAACCTTATCTCTAAGTAAACGGAAACACTAAACTGGAAATAAAAAAAATTGAATAAACAGTGGGTATAGAAACAAATTTGAAAATGTTCGGTTAATACTGGCTATGGGATGAAAAGTTTCGAACGTTTGCATTGTTAAGATCACTTATTTTTTAGGTGATTCAAAAATTATGAAAATTTTATCCATGCTAAATGTTCACTTTTGAGGCGATTCTCGAATCTGATGCTAAATAATTAATTACCTATTATTCTTGTCTTCGGGAGGGGTCGGGCTGAGAGCCGAGCCCAGAACTGCTTCCATAACTTACGATGCTGCTTAGAACCAACTGTGTAATAAGAAACGTTGGATTGTGCTGTTTTAATGAAGGTTTGATCGAACTTAGTACCATGGAAATAGTCAGATATACAAATCTTTCAGTGACACAAATAATGGTTGGATTGGGATTGAAGAGCATTACTTCCCACGCGTTACGCTTTGACTCCGGGATCTAATGTAATTACTGATACTGTATATTACATTCTTTGTATACTTTTTGAAATCACAAAGTGTCACAGGAATTATTTGTAACAATTACTCTTTAAAAAATATTAAGACATCTACGGTAAATACTACCCAAAGCTATTAACAATCTAGATATTTTGTTTTAAACATGTTGAACGTAGGTATACATTATATTAAATTAAATTAAACCTGTATTTTTGCAAATATTCCATCTAAATTGCTACAGATAATTGCTTATCAATGCATAAAGATCCCATGTATGCTCATGATTTTCAACGAGCTGATTAGAGTGCCTTTATTTCAAAGACTTGTGAGCGGGTGTACCCAAAATGGTGTTAAAATTATTTTGTATTGTATTTAAGTTGATGATTATACATACCGAACAAGTACTTATAAAGGGCCATGCAGAGCGCCGAACTCGATCCAGCAAATATCACAAATAAAAGAAAGATGTACGACTGAAATAGATGAAAGTTAGATTATAAATCATTTTAAATTTATGATGAAGTATCCGTAAGTGATTTTGAAATAAATGCACATGAAGAACAAAAAAGACATAAATAAGCAAAGACCACACATTCTTGTACAACACGGATTTTACGTTACATTTCGAAACCTTGGATTAATGAACGTCTCAAACTGATTTTGCAATTGGTTTATTTGTTGTTGTATCTTTTCCCCCTTTTTTTACTTACAAAAAAATTATTATTGGGTTTTCATGATTTTGTGTAACAAATCACATATAACAATACAAGTAATTTAAAAATAAAATAATAAGAAGATAAAACAAAATAAAAAGCAGCATACACATTATTAGTTTACATTAGAAAAAGTACAGCTTATCAACAGATAATAAATGATAACTTTTTTTTTGCTCAAATTGTGAAAAGTTTTTTTTTTTGGTTGACTACTCCAAACATGATTCAATTTGCCCTGATAAGTTTTATTCAAATAAAGCGGTCCCTTCAGTAAATGGATTAACGTTCTCCAAGGGGGCCTTATTTTTTATTATGTTTAAGTACCCATATACCTATACTTACCGCGAGAACACTCTGACGAGAAACCGCCACTGCTAATGCTGAAAATAACGAGTGAATACCAAAGGCTAACAAATACTCCACAAGCGAAGGTTTCTGCATGAAGAAAGATGAAACAAACGTTTTTATTTCTAATAATTCAATGTAATTAGGGAAATGCGAATGTTTTCTATAGTGTTTAGGATAGGTGGATGGGTATGAAATGTATACGATTTCAAATTGATTGTTATCGAGTGTTTATATATGATAACATATTTTACACAGTAAAAAATGCTGTTTAAAATTTTATACAACGCTCTTTAGTATAATATGAACCTTACCATGCTTACGGTGGATGTTTAACCGTTTAAACCAACATGTTTGATTTATTGAGAATTCAATTCAATTTTTTCAATTCAATTCTTTTATTCCATCTCCATTCAAAACATAATACAAAGTAATATAAAATAATACAAACCAATTACAATTTTACAGACGAGCATTCTTACTTCGTAAAACAAAAAACAGTATAATATTGAGCATAAATGGAAATGAGGGAGATCCACTAAATTAAACATGATTAAAAGTTAAACTTTGTTGTTTAAGATTTTAAACACTTGTGTTTCAACTGTTTAAACAACTACTGTAAGGTTTAAATAGTAAACAGCGTTGTATTTAAATAACATTTTTACTGTGTTATAGCGATATCGTGTACATGGAAATGGATACATTGCAACAATAGGACGAAAAAGGGAAATTTTTACCAATTTAATAGTTGAATTGATTAGAATAACTTACATATCTTCTCTGACGAAACTCGCGAATTAACATCTTCTTCTTCCTGTATGCGAAAGCTACAATCACTGCCTGGATTAAAAAAAGAACATAATGGAAATCAAAATATATGGCCTTATATGTTTAAAAACAGTTCTGCATCTCTTTCTAAAATGCCATAAAATTATTAGAAAGACAAAAAAGAACAAGATTGGGAAATTAAACCCTGTGTGTATTCAAACATTTTTATTTTGTAAATCATGGTAGATTGTCAATTCATTTTGGATGTACAGTGAAAATCTCGGCCATTTTCATAATTATAGAGAATAGGGATCCGTTTCAAAATTTACAATAATAGTTAAAAGCTACTGAAATCATTCAAGCTGATTGGATGCTCGTAAATTTGTTATGGAAATTGTGAATGTGTTATTGAAACAAGTCTTTAAGAAACGGGGCCCAGACTTTCGTTAGTGGTTCGGCTTATAACGGGGGGGGGGGGGGGTGCGGCAATTACGTACGGTAATACGGAGTACGGAAGGACTAGTTCTCAGGAAATGTCTTTCATGCAACTTAACTGCAAGATAATGCAAGAGAGAAAACCGTTCGTTCATTTCTTGAAAAAGAGGTTTGTTTTCCCCTTATATGTCCGGACATTTAGCCTTCACCCCAAACTTAAAAAAGTGAAATGAATGAGTTTAAATTCATTGATTATACTTACCATTGTGAGCCCAATGAGCATGAGACTGAACGCAAAAAGCTGCATAGAGAGTGGGGTGCTCCGATGAGATGCCATAAAGGATGCCTGACATAGCAACGATAAGAGAGATAATTAATAATACTAATACAATTATTATCATTATTATATTTGTATTTGTTAACTTTTGGACTCCTGCCATTTACAAGCTTTTTTAAAAAAGCTTTCTACAGGTGTTCCATTTTCCATTTATTTCTATCACTTACAATATTAATTTACTATGATTATGTATTAATTTGATCTATTTTTTTGTATATACATGTGTATTTCAAATGTACATATATTGTTGTTTTTTAATGGAAATGAATAAATGAATTGAATTGAATTAATTAAGAATGTATATAGGGTAAAGAAAGAGAATGTGTGTATGATCGATGATGTTTCTAAAAGTTTTTTTTTTATTTTTTTATTTTTTTTTTACTCATTTTTTATTTCTCTTACAGCATCAATACCGTAGTTGAAATATGCATGGTGAATCGAAAATAATCAACTGGTTGGCCCACTTCCCTTCCTCTGAAAGGCCCTATGGCATTGTAAAGAAACATAACATAGTGGGGAAATCTTATATGAACCCTAAAAAAACAGGAAAGCAAATGGAAAACATAAGTTATGGGCAATGTGGTGTAAACGGACACAAATCACAAGACATTATAAGACAGTTTATAGACACTTGGATTAAAATCATGCAACAATTTTTTGCCAAATTTTATGACACAAATTAACAGTTACAAAAACAATAAAATGTCATGTCTATTTGATGAAATTGCCTTCGTACATTTTCGATATTTAGCAGGTCATGAATCTTGGTGATGTTTCAACATCTTCCAGATTGTAACGTCAAAGAGAGCTGAAATTGAAATTCGAACTCTGGATTCTTAGTGAAATTAATATTTTGAACGTATATAACTGGCAAAAGGCTGATATGTTAGAGGACTCCTAAAATGTGTCTTAAACTGCTTATCAAACTTTGTTAATTATTTTTAAAAGATGGAATGATTAAAAAATGGTCAATGGAGACTAAAATATCGATACCGATATTGGTATTACATTCTAGAAATCAAAGTAATGCTAAAAACAGGTAAATGGGTAGAACATACATTGGTATTTTTTCTTTTGTATACATTGACTGCCCACCTGTTTAAGACACATTTAAAAAGGTATTTCATATCTGATAGTTCTTATTAAAGTGTTAAGTTGCACCGACTGATTGAATGTTGTTGTTACTCAAAGAATACGAAATAATATATTCTAAAAGTTAGTGTTTGTGCATTAATGTTTATGAGTGTGCATGTGTGCGCAGGATCATTATTTGCTTCACTTTTTTTGTAAATATTTTTGTATTTTTTGTTATTGATATGAAATGAAGATTTATCAATTTTGCTTATATTTACCCTGAGTTTATTTGAAAGAAAACCTCAATAAAAACATGTTGAAAAAAAGTGTTCGAGAAAGGGGTTCTTTTGGGAGAAGGGGGGAGGGTGAGCGGATATGGAATGGATTTGATTGATTTGAATTATATGTTCTTCTTCTGCATAACAATATAATATGGTAACACAAATATAACAATGAAGTATTGACAATAAATCAGATAAATTCAATATTGAACATATAATCACTTGTGGGAGACAGATTGTCATTGTAAGCAAAATGATTGAGAATATGACAAACCAAAATATATATTACATTTTGAATCACACTGAATGAGCAGAATGGATGACGAAGAACGATTGAAATACTATCTTGAAAATAGAAGAAAAAAAACGGTTGCAATAATACTCATGATGAAAAACGACGTGTACATTGCATAGTTTTAACGAGTCATTGATTTTTTTTGTACCAACAAGCATACATGAAGTTTGGGTGTGTTAAGATAAAATAGTGTTTGCATGGTGTGTGGAAAGGGGGGGGGGGTAGAGATGAAATGTGCTAAATATCAAACATATTCAAAATTGACTTATATCAGATCAGACCGAGGTGTATAATAATCGGCTGTTTAGCCTGGGCACAACTTTCATGCACCCCTTATCTTTTTAACGTTACATTTTTTTCAGATCACATCTTAATTTCATTAAGTATGGTGTTTTCGTGAGGCATGTGTCTTTTCAATAAAAATAAAATATGGAAACCCAGGGGCGGATCGAGGTTTGTCTACACTCTAAATTCCAAGGATATTAAATAAATCCAGATCGGCTAGGAATAGTGACCAGCCGAATATTAGATTTAGATTTAAACCTTGTCGATTTAAATATAAATCTAAAAGATTTGAATTTAAATATTTGGGAATTTAAAAATTAATCCTGAAGATTTAAAATAAATTCGAAATTCGGCTGGTCACTATCCACAGCCGATCTGGATTTATTTAAATCCTTGGAATTCAGAGTGTAGACGGAGTGGGAACTTTTCATTAAGAAATAATGAAAGAAAGGGGGGGGGGGTGTTCCCTCAAGTGGTAACCTGCAGATCAGATTTTATCTTAAAAGTGATGATTCACCGAGGAGGTGGTAAACTCTTAGGGGTGACTAATCCGAAATTCCTATCTTTTTCATCTTGCATGGTTAGGCACCGTAAATGTGCCTGGATCATGTGGATATGTCATGGATGTATATTGGATAGGCCAATTCGTGGAGACGAATTGGATGATCTTCTGGGAGTTCACATCCCTGGGTATCTGTCAGCAACTGAATTGTAAAACTTGATTCAGTTTAACAGAGAGAGGGAGAGACAGACAGAAATAAATGCACACATCCACATACACACACACACACACACATCGGAGACTCATGTGCCATTACTCGCCAAAGTGCATGGGGACGTGCGTTTGCGGTCTATTATTAAAACCTGAACTTAATCCACTAACCATGCTAACCGGGCTCATTTTCGAACATACGGGAGCATAATAGTCCGCCAACCGAGGACGCATCATATCGCCATACACACACAACTTGAGATTAATTTGCCGAACGGGAACTTTTCACCAGTTTTGAGTATATTGCATAAAAAATTATTTATTCCACTTATTGGGCTCATTTTCGAACATACGGGAGCATAATAGTCCGTCAACCGAGGACGCATCATACGGCCCTACACACAAAACATGTGTTTATTTTGCCTAAAGGGACCACTCCATTAGCTATTTACTATATAAAATTGTTTGAAATGTGATGAGGAATTGATTTGCATGGTTATCTGGACCGGAGATATTCCGGATGTAGAACGTCTCCGGTCGGTTGGTAAAATGTAACAAAATGTAGAAAAAAGTAGTTCATTGCATATTTGCACGTACATACCACCCACCCGCACTCAAAGAGAGCGAGGTGGTAAAACTAGGAAAGGAGAAGTGGGGAAAATGTGATATTGTTAAGAAACAGTCGAGAATGTACTTGATGCTATGCCAGGGAAACATTTGCAAGCCTGTGTTGTCGTGATTACTTAACTTATCATACACTCACCAACAGTGTGTCATCGTTTTTCTTTTATCTATGTTTAGTAAGTTCATTCATAAAGGGCTATCTTCATTATACGCCTTAACCAATACTGTCTATTGCAATGTAAAATTTTCCAAGAAGAAACTTCTCAATTGCAGTATATGTTCATGTTTCAAAACCAGAGTGCCTCGTAAACATGATTATTTATCTGACTCAAAAGATTGCAAACATCCTATTTTTGTTAAATTTACATTAAATGAATTCATAGTCATGAGTCAAAACATGTTTCCATGTTTCATGTGATATGCACTAGACGGTAAACATTACGAATTTTGAAGCAAATAATCTGTCTCGTCGACTTCCTTTCCAAAATTTTCTCTCGGATTCCAACAAATACCCGCAAGCCCCCTGGAGAATTTTCCGCTCAAATCGCAAAGTATTACCCCCGAATCTGATCATCAGCCCCACACCTTGAGTTTTATGTTAGTGTTATAAAAATAGCGAGCGAGCGCGTCAAATAGTCATGTCGGATTAGAACCACCATCACAAACACCCTCACGTAATAGTTTCACACCCACAGCAAATACTTTCTCACTTTGACTCGACATGCTAACGACACAAGTCTCCTAGTTAACTCAACATAATTCACTGTTTTACTGATGAGCACGCATCACTCATTTTTATATTTCTCAACAGTTCTTATGAAAGGAAAAATAAGATTACCCCCTTTCGGATATGGCTCCCTACTACGATGATTAACAGGGGTGCATTTTTGTTCCGCCTTTGTACCCCTTTATCGAGTTTTCAACCCCATGCATTTATCATCGCTTGGATTATCCTCCTGACATAATTTGGAAGATCATCCCAACTTCCTGAACAACTGACTTTGTCATTTTCCCAAAATTTGTCGATAAATTGACAGGACTATATAAAATCAACTAGTCATACCTGTGAAGGTTCATTTTCATGACTATATTTCAAGTACACAGGCTTAACTATGACCTACATAGTTTAATACTTACCTTTAAATTCTTACATTTTGAAGTGTCGAAATACTTTTATAAACGCGCTCGTTATTTTGAAAGGGGACAAGGTTTTCAATCTATAATTTGACTTTATGACTTACAAATGACATCTAATCACAGAGGTGCTAAATTTTCTACAATCTCTGCTTCTTTTTAGTGCCTCATTGCCTAATTTCTCATTTTTTTCTATTTCATGTGTAATCTAGCTATTGATTTTGTTATATATCTAAGATTTATTGCCAATTTACCACAATCCTCATATGTACCATTTTTGAAATATTGTTATATTGTAATCTGTAACCGTTCATTTGAAATATGATAAATAATAATGCTTGAACTGATCTCAACTGAACTGAAAAATAGATTACCTAAATGTGACGTCACCCCCCCCCCCTTCCCCCCACACACACACAACTGAATAACAGGGGTACTATAGACCTCTCTTTTTTATTATTCTTCTTTCTTTTCATTCCCCTTTTCTTCATCTCTTTTTTTTCTCATTTTTTGTCAACTTGAAAAATCAAAGGGGCAATCAGTCCATGCCCCCCCCCCCTAGCGTCGCCAGACCGACAGTGTTTAAAACACTTGAACAAGTTTTATTGGAAATCATGAACACCATCTTTATTTCCGATATGATACTATTGGTTCCTGTTTATCCAACGATTAGTTGGCACCTGTATACGTTTAGGATAAAGGTGGTTAGCACTTCATTAGCGTTTACGTTTATCATGTTTATTAACACCTAAATGCTAAAAATAAAACTCTTCGGAAAACATAAATGTGCATTATCGCATTTAAGAGTTCGTGATAGGAAAGTGCTCTCGTTAATAGCGTTTTCGAGATTGCTTCGTTTTCTCGCAGTCCCCCGAACCATTCTAACGCATTGAAACTCGGCCCTAACAAATTTGGTTTCTTATGATATTGTTCATATAAATACAACCATGGAATTTGTGGTGTTTAGTACAATTATCGCTTAGATATTAGACAACAGTTTATTGACGTTCTATACAAATGCATATGGGATAGGATTGCATGCATAAACGCTAACCTCCCGAAATCTCGGAAACATAACATAGTTCATCGTTTTTTTTAATAGATGCTGCATATCAATGTCACAATTGATGTGTCAATTAAATCATTATCTCTCGGAAGTTAAAGGGTGGACTATTTTGAATAAATGGCGATGAAACAAGGAATTCGAGCGATATCAGGTTTACTCTCTTCTGACTCATTTGCTACAGGGTATATCCCTCCGCAGCCCGTGCGTCGTCTGCTAAATCTTCGGCGTAATGAGAGGTGTCAGATTGCGCCGTGAAGTAGTTCCGGATGATAATCTCATTAAATCGACGTGTCGCGATTAATACTTAGATTCGTTAAACACTGATGTAATCAGATATACCGTGTATGTACCCTTCCTGCATGGTACCACAACAGCAATTAGTTCTTCAGGCAAAATATGTCGATTTAAACCTCTCTCATTACCCCTCCTCTTAAAGTTTAATTTTTACAGGAGAAGAAGGGGGCATTAAGTGAGGTGGCCATCAAGGGAGATTCCATGCGAAAAAATTGCAAAATAGTTTGCAAACAGTTTTTTTTTTCATGTCGAGAACAGATTTTCTTGTTATTTTCGCAGTTTCATTTACAAGCGTTTGATTATTCGTCAGAAAAGTCGGCACATAAAAAAAATACTAGAATTGCAGTATTAGTCACCCAGTGATAAATAAATCCTCGCATCGTTTTCGATGATGCAACTCACCAAATTCATACTTTTTGTTTATGTTTTACAAGACTCTATAACTATCCGGGACTTCAAATTTTATACTAGTATCTATAGCATCAATAATTAATGGAGGGCTAAGGGAACGAAATTATGAAAATCATGAACAGTATAGATGAAGAGATGAAATTAATGCGATGTGGTATAATAATAATAATAATAATAGCTGGATTTATAAAGCGCTTTTTGCCAGAGGATACAAAGCGCTGCTATTATTACCCCGGCTTTAGCTCGAGCTACCATCACCGGCGCTCAGTGCATTCAAGGAATTATTCCTGCCGGGTACCCATTCACCTCACCTGGGTCGAGTGCAGCACAGTGTGGATAGATTTCTTGCTGAAGGAAAACACGCCATGGCTACGATTCGAACCCACGACCCTATGTTTCAAAGGCAAGAGTCAGAACCACTAGACCACGACGCACCCATCATAAATTTGAATTATATACTTACGAAGTACGGCAGTGAACTGACACACAAAAGAAACACCTATGAGAGAAAGAGAAGGGTATAGGGAAAGGGAGAGTTCGGAGACAAAATGAAATATGTATATAATTATATCAATTTCGAAAATTAATTTTAAAATGTAATACTTTGTTAAATACAACATACATGCATATCAGAATTTAAAAAAAAAAGTTATTTAGAGTTACATATACGTTTAGTAACATCATAAATTTGAATTAAGAAATTATTTGCGCATGAGCAGATACTGGCCAATTGAAAAACCATTTATGCGGACTGCTATATATACCCTGTCTATGATAAAAATCGGAATATCGCTTTTCGTTTGTGCCCTGGTGGTACATTATTGGATATGTATACAGTTATTCTTTAGATGAACTAGAAATTGAGGTATTTCATTTTCAAGAGGACCGAATTTTTTTATTGAAATGTAATAACTCCCCCCCCCCTAACATGCCCAAAATGCTTAAACCGAAAATACTGAGTACTCCTTACCACATTCAAGATAGAGATTGTGTCCCCTATCTGTTCGAAGCCGGCAAAAACCCTGAAAGGAAAATAATCATAAAAGACTACATATGAGGTGGTGAAATTGTTGACAATTTTCCAAAAGCTGTATCGTTAAAAATACTTAATGAAATATTGTGAGATCATACATTTTAGTTGATACCTTGAATTATATTCTGGTATGACATTATTTATTGTTCCAACCTTTTATTTCTTTTTTTCTTCCTTTCTAGCTTTTCAAATTATTTTGAAGGTATTATTGATTATTTCCTTTATTCATAAGCGCAGAAACTTTCAACCTTTTCATATATCGAGCTTATGAGTCATCAAATTTTAAATGATAAACCAATAGAAATAAATGGGAAATAAAAAAATCTAACCTCTAATTCATCAAAAAATAGAAGTTAGGGAGTTTTCGCTTTTCGATGTATGGGGGTCAAGCACACAGTAAATCTATTGAAAATGCCTGTCAAAATGACAAACAACAGCAGGAACACTCTGCAAACAGAGAGTAGAAATTTACCCAATATTGGGTAGAAAGGGAACATGCATATTTGCTGGGTATTTTTCCCCCAATATTGGGCAAAATGCATGTTTTAAGGGTAAATTTCAACGCAAGATTGCGTAAAATATTTGGTATCTTTTTACCCAACAAACATGCATGTTTCTATTTTAACCATTATTGAGTAAACTTTTTTTTTTAGAGTGGAGGTATTTATTAGAAAATTTGTTCAGTTTCGTCTTCAGTTTCAGAGCTGACGAAAATAGCAAATATGTCGTTTGTCCAGAGTCACTCAACACTGTAAAAACGCTGTTTAAAAATTCAAGCACGTTGTCTAAGCCCGTCACTCTAACAACTTTTGTTTAAATATTTTTTAAACAGGTTGTTTAAAAAGTTTAAACTATTACAAAAACTTGTTGTTAGAGTGACAGGCGTAAACAATGTGCTGTTCTTTTTTTTACAGTGAAGGACGAAACTACAGTGCTCATGCACCAATTTGACAAAATATCTTATCCCTTTATGAAACTTCCAATACGCCGCGGAGCAAAAAAAATCCGTTATAACCCTCACCATAGGTAAACATCTTGCACCCCTATCTTTTCACATCACCAAACGAAACGTGTCAAGGGCATAATTAGCCTGTTTTCCCGTTCTGGAAATCTCACTGATCAAAACACATATCCTCTGAAAAGTGATAATCCTATTTAATCGAGGCTTCCCTTATCATCTGAGTAATTAGTCATCAAAGTCAATTAAAAGCTGTGTCAATCAAAGTAAACCAATATTACAGCATTCTGGTTTGATTATCAATACTAGGACTAAGTACAGGACAATACTAAGTACTTTTTTTGTATTATTAATCAGGGTTCCCTTTAACAATTCAATTTCTGATTGATTTCAAATATGAAAGAACCTCTCTGATTGGTTCCAGGTTAGTGTTTTGGACAAAGTGCAAATGCAACGATGGTCACTTAGCTTTAAGCGATTGATTGCAAACACTTATGTTACGGAGCCCAGATATTCATGCAGCTGAAACAAAAGCATTGTATGAATTTGTTTAAATGTTTCCCTTCAATTGGATCTAATAGAAGCTTTTTAAAACGACAATCATCGTATTTTAAGCATTTAGACCTTATTAGTGAGTAGGTTATCAACGAGAACTTCATAAAATTTTGACTTATTTCTGGATTATTAAATGCTACTAAACCATATTTCTTTAGGTAGTGGCATAATAACAAAACAAAAATACGAGGGGGCAGACCATAGGATATATGTGATTTGGGTTTTTTTAAGATGCAAGCGAGCAAAATGTGAATTTTTAAAAGAAAATCTTAGTTTATTATATATATTTTGAAATAATATTATGCAAATATCATATTTTTTCCTATCTTATTCTACTTTTCTTACTTTTCACCCTTTTCCTTTTCTTTACTTGGCTTTACATTTTTTTTTTTTGGGGGGGGAGAGGGGTAATCCCCAATTTGGACATCAATGTCTATAGTCCTATTGATTGGGTGTTATCTAATTATCAGATAAAAATATAGAGTTAAATTACGGAGCCTTTAAAGTGCCATCGACTTGACGACTTGGCGAGATACTTTATATTGCCATGTCGACATAATAACGTTATTATGTCGACATGGCGAGATACGTTATCTCACCAAGTCGACTTATAGAAAGTTATATGTCGACATGGCGAGATACGGTATCTTGCTAAGTTGACTTATAAAACGTTATATGTCAACATAGCGAGAAATTTTATCTTGCCAAGTCGACTTATAA